>NW_028237805.1:12500-17998 GCF_034619465.1 Leptosomus discolor
GGGCCGACGGCCACCCGCTCCGGACAACGGTTCCCTTTTGAGCGAAAACGAGGTGGACCGGGGAAAAGCCACGGCAGGCTCAACTCCCCCGGTTCGCTCCTCTAGCGTTCGAGAGGGCCGGCGACCGCCGCCGGCCATTGCACACACCAATGGGGGACCCCACTGGCCTGGGGGGGGGGGGGGGGGGGAGAAAAAGGCGCGCCGCCACGCCTCTCAGCCACAACCACTCCCGGGTATCCGGGGCCGAGGCAAGCCGCCGCTGAAGGAAAAAAAGGGGATAAAAATGCAGGGAGCGAGGCGAAGGCACCTTCGCCCGTGCAGTCCCCCTTCACCGAGCCCTCCAGCACACCCTGAGCCAGGGGGGGCAAGCCAGACACCACAGGCCGCCCGCGGCGGAAAAAAAAAACAGGGCGAGGCGCCGCCGCCTCTCACCCGTGCCGCCGTCATCGGGCTCTTGGGAGCCGCGGGGGGGGGGGGGGGCGGGGGTGGCGCAAGGCCGCGGCGAGCTCGAGAGCTTCACCGGACAAGCTGCACTCAGCTGCTGGCCACCGGGACCTGCTGCCACCACCGCACTTTCTCCCCTCGTCTGGCCGCTTACGCGGTCTCCAGCTTAAGGCCGGACACAAAAAAAAAAAAAAAAAAAAAAAAGTAATTTAAAAAAAAAAAAGCCAAACAAAAAACCGAGTCGCCGTCCACGGGGCACGGGGACGCTCAGGAACCAGCGACATCCACGGGTGGGCTGAACACCATGCCCAGCTTCCCGACCAGCGCGCCCCCCCAAAAACACGCACCTCTCGGGCTTTTGCCACGGTCGGGACACGTCTAGGGGGGCCAGGGAAAGGCCACGGCGGCCTGGACTCCCTCCCTGGCCCTTCCAGCGTTCGAGTGCCGGTCCCATCACCACCGGCTGGCAGGCTTCACCTGCCCGCCCGCTCTCGCGGGTGGGCCGTTCTCCCTCTCAACCGCACGGCAAAAAACGGGACAAGGAGGCAAAGCAGCAGCGCCGCCGCCTCGGCCCCTGGCCTTCGCCGGCCTCCTCTCCCAACAGGCGACTCAACACCTCTTTCCACCACCGATTGCTCTCAGCGGGCCCCCCAGGGCCGCGGGAAAGCCGCGCGCGCGACCTCCACTCTCCCCACGGCCCTCTCAGACAGCGGTCCCACAGGCGTGCTCGCTCGGCCACCGCCGCCGGGCTTCGCCCTCCCCGCAGAGCCCTCTCTCTCTTACGCTCCGACGAAGAACGAACGGTGGTCGTGGCGCCGCCGCCGCTTGACCACCGCCGCTTATGCCCCCTGCCGCTGCCGGCTCCGTAGCGGCTCGGTCATCCCTTCTCGGAAGCGAGCCACCGCTCGCGCACATAGTACTGAACAATGTGGCCTCGCCCCCGGCCAGCTCCAGGGAGCGCTATCTCGGCCCACCGGGGGAGGCGCGCCAACGACGCCGACCTTTACCATGACGCAACTGGAGGCAGCGCAAAACAGCGACCCCTTCGACAGCTCCGAGGAAGCGGTGGGGACAACAAATCTACCCCACAGCCCCGCGAATGCGGCAAAGACCCGCCGGAGCTCGGTAGACGTGGGCGCCCCGTTCGCCGGACGCGCCGGCAACGCCACCTCGCGCTCGCCGGTGCCGCCGCCTGCGGGTCGCCCGGGACTCCGGCAGCCTGCGGAGCCCGGTAGACCTGCCGGCAGCCTGCCGAGCCCGGTAGACCTGCCGGCAGCCTGCCGAGCCCGGTAGACCTGCCGGCAGCCTGCGGAGCCCGGTAGACCTGCCGGCAGCCTGCCGAGCCCGGTAGACCTGCCGGCAGCCTGCCGAGCCCGGTAGACCGGCCGGCAGCCTGCGGTGCCCGGTAGACCGGCCGGCAGGCTGCCGAGCCCGGTAGACCGGCCGGCAGCCTGCCGAGCCCGGTAGACCTGCCGGCAGTCTGTCTGCGGAGATCGGTAGACCTGCCGGCAGTCTGTCTGCGGAGATCGGTAGACCTGCCGGCAGTCTGTCTGCGGAGATCGGTAGACCTGCCGGCAGTCTGTCTGCGGAGATCGGTAGACCTTCCGGCCGCTGGATGCTCGGGGAGGCGGCCGGGCCGGGCCGGGCAGGGCCGGGCCGGGCCGGGCAGGGCCGGGCCGGGCCGGGCCGGGCAGCGACGGGACGGACACGGACGGCATATTCCTCCCGCCCCATTTTCGAGATTTCAGCGAACCTGATACCTGTTCCCGTTCTCCTCCCCCCCCCCCCCCCCCCCATTGACGAGATTTCAGCGCTTTTAACTTCTTTTTTTCTTTTTTTTCTTTTTTTTTTAAATTTTTTTTTTTTTAATTTTTTTTTAATTTTTTGACCTGACGCTCCCCCAACCCCGCGCGTGCGCGCGCACACACAGAGCCGTAGCCCGGCTTCACCGCCCCGGCCAGCTGCTCCGCTCCACCCACTGCCTCCACGCACCCTCTGGCTGACGGGCGCCCGTGGACAGGCGGCTAGAGCCCGCCGAGAGCTCAGCGTCCGCTGGGAGACTTCGCGACCGGGCGCATGCCGGCCTTTGGTATTCGGGGGGGGGGGGGGGGGGGGGGGGGGGCGGGCGGGGGGCGTTGTTTCCCTCGCCGTCCTTTCATTTTAGTTTGGCTTTTTTTTTTTTTTTTTTCTCCTTTTTTCTCCCCCTGAATTAAACACGTTAAAATACGTGTCTGAGAGCCTGCAGACGCTGCCCCGCGGCCCCCCCCCCTCAGCGTGCGCGCTCTCCTCCCTCCTTGCAGGCCGGTGGGTGCGGTTTCCCCCCACCCCCCCCGCTACCGACCGCAGACTGTCCCTCCGGCGCGCCGGAGCAGCAGGGCGTGGAAAGGGGTGGGGGGGGGTTGGCGGGCCCGCAGCCTGCACAGGGCGCGCCTCCCCCGCTTGCTGGCAACCGCGCCCCCGGCCACTTCAAGGGTGCCGCCCTCAGTCGCGGCCGCGGCGGACGGCAGGGAAGGGAGGCTGGCGTAGAGGCAGGCGACAGACGGGCGGCGAGCAGGCGGGGAGCGTGGCGCAGAGGTAAGGCTGGGGTGCGGGGGGGGGAAGGGAAATGGCGTACCTTTTCGGAGACGATTTCTGTTTGGGTCGTTTGGGGTTGGTTTCTTTGGAGGGGGTGGAGTGGGGGGTGTTGTGTTTGGTGTGGGTTTTTTTTTTTGTGGGTTTTGTTTGTTTGGTTGTTTTTTTATGGTTTGGTTAGGTTTGGTTTGCCCGGGCCCGGAGTCGGCGGGGACGGCGGCGTGGGGGGGGGGGGGGGGGGGGGGGCGAAAGCTCCCGCCTGCCTTGCCCGGGGCGGCAAAGCCGCCGGCGGGAGGGGAGGGCGTGGGGGGGGGTGGGGGGGGGGGTGTTTGTGAGAGAGAGAGAGAGAGTGTCGGCGTCGTGTTCGAGGCGGGGTTATTGGGGGATTTTTGTTTTTCGTATGGCATGGTTTGCCTCGGCACGGAGTCGGCGGGGACGGCGGCGGGGGGGGGGGGGGTCCGAAAGCTCCCGCCTGCCTTGCCCGGGGCGGCAAAGCCGCCGGCGGGAGGGGAGGGGAGGGGAGGGGAGGGGAGGGGGCGCGTGGGGGGGGTGGGGGTGGGTGGGTGGGTGTGTTTGTGAGAGAGAGAGAGAGTGTCGGCGTCGTGTTCGAGGCGGGGTTATTGGGGGATTTTTGTTTTTCGTATGGCATGGTTTGCCTCGGCACGGAGTCGGCGGGGACGGCGGCGGGGGGGGGGGGGTCCGAAAGCTCCCGCCTGCCTTGCCCGCGGCGGCAAAGCCGCCGGCGGGAGGGGAGGGGAGGGGAGGGGAGGGGAGGGGGCGCGTGGGGGGGGGTGGGGGTGTGTGTGTGTGTGTGTTTGTGAGAGAGAGAGAGTGTCGGCGTCGTGTTCGAGGCGGGGTTATTGGGGGATTTTTGTTTTTCGTATGGCATGGTTTGCCTCGGCACGGAGTCGGCGGGGACGGCGGCGGGGGGGGGGGGGGGGGGTCCGAAAGCTCCCGCCTGCCTTGCCCGGGGCGGCAAAGCCGCCGGCGGGAGGGGAGGGGAGGGGAGGGGAGGGGAGGGGGCGCGTGGGGGGGGGTGGGGGGGTGTGTGTGTGTGTGTTTGTGAAAGAGAGAGAGTGTCGGCGTCGTGTTCGAGGCGGGGTTATTGGGGGATTTTTGTTTTTCGTATGGCATGGTTTGCCTCGACACGGAGTCGGCGGGGACGGCGGCGGGGGGGGGGGGGGGGGGGTCCGAAAGCTCCCGCCTGCCTTGCCCGGGGCGGCAAAGCCGCCGGCGGGAGGGGAGGGGAGGGGAGGGGAGGGGAGGGGAGGGGGCGCGTGGGGGGGGGTGGGGGGGTGTGTGTGTGTGTGTTTGTGAGAGAGAGAGAGTGTCGGCGTCGTGTTCGAGGCGGGGTTATTGGGGGATTTTTGTTTTTCGTATGGCATGGTTTGCCTCGGCACGGAGTCGGCGGGGACGGCGGTGGGGGGGGGGGGTCTGAAAGCTCCCGCCTGCCTTGCCCGAGGCGGCAAAGCCGCCGGCGGGAGGGGGGGGGGGCGGGGGGGGGGCGCTGTTTGTGAGAGGGTCCGCGCCGTGTTCCGTGCGGGGTTATTGTGGGATTTTGGGGTTGGGTTTGAGTTGGGTTTGGTTTGCCTCGGCGGGGACGGCGCTGGGGACGGCGCTGGGGGGTCTAAAAGCTCCCGCCTGCGTTCC
Source organism: Leptosomus discolor (assembly GCF_034619465.1). Classification (NCBI taxonomy): domain Eukaryota; kingdom Metazoa; phylum Chordata; class Aves; order Leptosomiformes; family Leptosomidae; genus Leptosomus; species Leptosomus discolor. Next base: position 17,166 of record NW_028237805.1, read on the forward strand.
CCGGGGGGGGGGGGGGGGGGGGGGGGGGGGCGGCGGCGGCGCGGCTCGGCGCAGGCGCGCGGCCTGAAGCGGCGGCTGCGGTCAAGGGCTCCGGGCCGGGGGGCCCGTTCGGGAGCGGTGCGTGCGTGCGTGCGCGCGTGCGTGCTCGTGCATGTCCACTGCCCGGGACGGGGGCCGGCGGGCGGTCGGCGCGGAGGTGGGTGGGGAGGTTACGCTTAGGAGGGAACGTCGACCGATCGCTCTCCGTCCCTCGCCGACAAAATTAACACACGCCGACCTGCGGCGAACGAGCGGACGGAAGACTCCACGAACCGGTAATTCAGCTACGAGTCCGCCCTCGGTGACAGAACGATCGGCTTCCTTTGGCCTAGGCTTCATTAGCTGCGGCCTGGACGGAGAGCACGCGAATAACCAACGACGCTCTCGAGAAGGCGCTCTCCACCCGGAATGGAGACGTCCGAAGGGAAAACGACCGTGACGGTCGAGCAAAGCAACGAGTAAGTAAGGTGCGGTCGTTCGCGCGTCGGAGAACGGTGACGTTTGGACGCGACGGACCGGTCGGCAGGGGAATCGAACTCGGTGGGTCGAGCGGTGATCGTAGCGATTAAGGATCAAGTAGCGTCTCCCTGTCGACGAGGGATCGATACCCCCTTCGACAACTACCGAGCCTCGAGCGTGCCCCCGTACATTTGCAGGACGCGCCTAGACGCTCAAGAGGAACGGTACCGACCGTCGAGAGAGGAGCCGCGGATAGGCACGAAACGGTAACAAGCGGTTAACGATACGGAACGAGCGATTGCTTGGCCTCGATGAACTACTTGTCGCCGGGAAGA
>NW_028237806.1:0-42544 GCF_034619465.1 Leptosomus discolor
CAGAGTCCGACAGGCAGTTCGTACAACGCAATTTCTTTGAAGGAGAAAGATTTCCATTCCAGGAAAATCCCTTTTCCAACTGAAATCAAAGTTACGCACTGCAGGACAACGGTCCCTGGTCCCTCAGCTTCGCTTCCAGAGGGCTGGGGATCCGCGTCCATCCTCAGCAGAAACCACATCAACTAACCTGATTACTCCTGCAGTTGCCACGTTCCTCCTCATCGCCTACAGAAAAAAAAAAAAAAAAACCCACACACACCGCTGACAGTGGTAGCTGTCACACGGGTCACCACAGACCTCCTCGAAACACCCTCCTCCTCAAAAGGAACGTGGTCTTCCGCTCAACTGCTCCGCACCGATTCCCGTGTTGGACGCTGCAGCTGTCATCGCTTGCGGCCCCCCTAAGGTAGCAACAGACAGAGAAATACCGTCACGCTTGGGAGAAATCACCAGCCCCACGCTCCTCCTTGCTGCTCCTTAGCTCACCACCTCAAAAGCTCACCCAACTCCAAAGGCAGCTGCGTAACACCTGCACAAACGCACAGAAACGCTTGACCGAGCTGCCGCAGGATGCTCCGCTCTTGGACGCCGGCCCGGCTGACAACCGCCTCGCCTCCTCAGGCCGCTGGTCGGCGCGCAGCTTCGCCCCTCCGAGGCTATGTGCGTGACCTGCGAAAGCCAAAACAAAAGGCACGTGCTGAGATACCGCCCGAAACCACAGCCTGCCCGTGCCCATTCCCCTCTCCTCCTCCTCTACCTCGGCCGCCCACCCACCCTACCTCTGCCAGCTGCCGCGTTGAGGCTCCGGTACCACCTGTAAAACACAACCCATAAGGGATGCTTATAAACTTCACAAACGACACAACGCCTGAAAAGTAACTTCTCTGCTGCAGCCCACCAGTCCCAGCTCACCTCGCCCCAGCCACCCGCAGTGCCGATACCCTGCTTCGCTCGCTACTTCGTGCCTTTGGAATACAACAAACCTACCAAGACCTGTCAGCTGCTCACACAGCCATCGGCCGCATCTGCCCGCTGACACTGCGTGCCAACCCACCTTCTTATGGCCGCTCCCCCGCCCCTCCTCTAACCCTTTGGTGCACGGCTCGTCTCACTGCATCTGAAAACGGCATCGAACGAGTCACCCGGCTGCGGAGCAACAGCTTAACGGTTCCGGAGATCTCCTTTCCATGTAGGAATACCCTCTAGACTCCAACAACAGCCAGCCAGCCATCACAGAAAACCAAAGCCAAAGCAACACCTGGCCCTACGCGTACGACCCTTAGCACCTTCCACCCCGGAAGTCAAATGCCACGGCCCCTGACGAAAAGATACGGCCGCGGCCGCAACCGCAACGGTGGACGCGCGAGAAGCCGGGCCCCAAGACCCAACATCCACAGGATGCGGAGAAGTCGTCGTCCCAGAAGAGGGCTCCGTGAGAACAGACCGCTCGACAGCGGATACCCCAGCGCATCCTGGACCACTCGTCACCTTCTCGGACACGAGACATGCTGGACAGATCTGTGTGTGGAGCTTCTCGCGCGAGACGGGGAGCGCTCGGTCGGCGGTACCCCGGTGAGTCGAGGAGCACGAGACCCTCGGTGCGGCTACCGATGCGCCCGCCTACCGCAAAAGAATAAACCTCCGGAGCATTGAGACCTCATTAATGTGCAGTATAGCGCACACGGAACAAGCACCACCGACCGCCTCCTTACCACTGAACCCCTCAAGGAATCACAGCGGCGGTCAGCTGACGGAAAAACCATGGCGGCTGAAAGATCTAACACAGGCACCTTACAACCACAGAAACCGGTGCTAAACACACAACAGGTGAAAAACTACACGGAAACATAACTGCTGTGACCGGCACTACGACACGTCTCATCAGGCGCGTCATGAAAAAGTCAGAAACGGAGTCATGGGAAGGCTCGCGTGCCCGGGCCTACGACAGAAGACAGACCCTGGCTGGAGACTGTTACCAGCGCAAAGAACGCAGACCCTCTTCTCTGAGAAGTTCTGGGGAAGATGCCTTCTCGAGAAACTCTCAAGCTCCGTATACAGGCGAGTACAAGATGCTCACCCTAACCCTCGCTGGACAATTTCACCATCAGTCCTATTAAGAGAGAAAAAAGAGCATAGATCAAGACATCAGCAACTTACACAGCACACAGTAAAAACGGTGGGGAAAAAAAACAAGGTTCCATCTCCCATAGTCAGGAATTCCAGAAAAATGCAATGCATCTAAAATTTAAAAAAAAAAAATGGCAGGCTATTAAACCATTTTGCCACCCCCAAACCCTCAGCGGAAAACCGCCAGCCTGAAACAACAAAAACAACTGCATAAAAGGGTACTTCCTACTATGCCTACAGCCGAACCTCGGCCGGTCTCGAAACTCTTCCCTCACACCGACGCCTCCGCTTCTTGCCGTGAGCAAACCCCCGACGCCCGCGCAGCCCAGCCGGCTCCAAGAGCTGCCGCCAGCGACCAGACCAGCGGAGCGCCCGCAGCGCAGCAGCCCCGGAGCAGAACGGGCTCCCTGTGCAGAGGCCAGGGCTCGTACACCCGGGGCCCTGCTCACCACCCTTCCTGCAATCCCCTGGGAAAGGGGCTGGGGCGACCCCCAGCAGACACAAGGGCGGCCGGAGGAGCAGCGGGGAGTTTCCTCACCTGCCTCCGTGTCACGGGGTACAAAGCACTGAGCAAAGACAGCGACCCGTACCGCAAAGGCCGATACCTGCTCTTCTACTGCAGGTATCTGCGGCACCAGCAACGTGACCGGGCAGGGAATTAAACTAACGGAACCGCTTTAACTGGGAGAATAAGGACACAAACCTGAGCCAGGTGCAGTCAGCAACATCCCCGGGGAGGAACCGGCAACCAAGTCCTCAGCGCTGCCCCTGGGAGACACAAAGAACGGCCAACTGTTGTCCACAGCGACGGCCACCCCTTTCCCCAGGCAGGAACCCCTCCTTCTGCAGGAGCTCCTGGAGACGCCCCCTCCTGCCCCAGACCATTGCCAACGGCACCCGTGCTTATGGGGCAATAAAGCACGTTCGCGGGTCAGCTTGCTGCTGCGAGGGCAGGGTCTGGGGTGGTCAGGGGCTACGGGACAGGTGCTGGAGCTGTGGGCAGCTGCATGGGGCGCGCAGGCCGGAGCACTTTTCCAGGGGGTGGGAAGGCCTCCAGGTGCCCGGAGGCAGCCATCTGCCCCTCTTCCTCCTTCCTCTCCACCAGCTCACAAAACCCCTGGGAGCTGCCCTGACGGGGCCCGACGTCTGCTGTCGGCACTCTCGGGCAGGCGTGCCCTAGCAGCACCATCCCCTGGGGCTGCGGCCCCATGACACAGAGCGGCCATCGCCATCAGCCTCGCTGGCTCCCTCCGGGGCTCCTCCGGCACCAGCCCGCAGCTGCAGCCATGGCCCCTTACCCCCGCTGTGTACCTGCTCCCCTGGACTCTCTGACCGCTGCTCAGCAAGTACAAAGGAGACAGAGCGAGGGTTTATTTGCAAACCCATCTAAGTGCGAGGAACACGCCTGCTCTGGGGCTCAGAGCCCGTCCACTCACCCTTCCCTGGGACCGCTCGGCAGTCCACGCTGGGGCAGCAGGTACGGAGAACGAAAACACAGCCATGGGGAGCTGGGCAGAGGAACAGAAAGAGAAAAATAAGGTGAGGGAGAGGAACTGAGGAGCAGAGAAAGAGAGGTACCGGGAAAAGAACAGAGAGGGGGAGACACAGATAAAGAAAGGACACAGAGTCCTGGTCTGTGGAAGGAAAACGGGGTCAGGGAGCCAGGCGAGGGAAAAGAGCACGCCCACCAGCCCTGTGCCCAGGGGGCAGCAGCGGCCTTTCCTCACGGGGAAGTGGCAGCGGGCACGGCGGCCCCATCCCACAGGCCCTGCAGCATCGCGCGGCCGTTACCGGCGGCGCCCGCCGGCAGGACAGCCTGCTGCTCGCCGGATGCAGCGCTGAGCATGGCGCCCGAGCCGGACGCCCGCAGGCAGCCATGCGGCCCTGGCAACGAGCCCACAGCTCGTGCGGCGGCTGTGGCGAGGGCTGGGCCGTGCCGCAGGAGCGGGGGGCCATCACTCGACCCCCGCAGCGCAGCACCTCCTCCCCTGGGCTCCCTCACAGCCCCTCGCCTGCTGTGAAGGGACTGCAAACGCAGCTGGGAGGGCAAAGGAGACTGCGAACGTTTCTTCAGTCACGCAGGTAGCGGATGCAGCGAGAGCGCCTGAGGCAGGGAACAGGATGGCGAGAGAAAGACAGGGACAGGGAGCCCGACAGGTGGAGAAAGAAGCAGCAGGGAGAGAAGAAGAGAGGCAGCAGATAGAGGGAGAAGGGAGCAGGGCAGAGACCGACAAAGGAGGACGGAGACGCAGGACAAAACTGGGACAGGCAGCACGACAGAGAGGAAGGAAAGAAGAACAGGGGCAGGAAGCTGGACCGAGACACATGGAGAAAGACAACAAAGAACAGGGCAGAGAGGGAGGATGAAACAACAGGGACAGGGAGCCAAGACAGCCAACAATGGAGGGAAGGGGCGGGGGTGGGGGGAACAACAACACGGTACAAACCACAGAGCTACACACTACAGGTGGAAGAATTAAAAAATAGAGCCGGGGAGCCAGAAAAAAAAAAAAAAAAGCTGGAGAGCAAAAAGTATAGCGATTCATACAAAAAGGGAGGGAATATTAAAATAGCGTCATCAGGGAGCCAGAGAAAGCGAGACGGAGAAAGGACAAAAGCAACAGGCTACAGGGCAGAGAGGGAGGAACTCATGAGCAGCAACAGAGCTCCGGCCAGAGAGAGACGGAAAAAAGTACAAGACTGCAGGGGCTGCAGGGCAGAGAAGGAAGAATTGACCAACAGGGACAGGGGACCAGACAGAGCGTGATCGAGAACAGAAAAAACCAGCAGCGGGCTACAGGGAAGAGGAATTCAAGAGCAGGGACTGGGAGCTGGACAAAGAGACAGAAAAAAAAAAAAAAAACCACGAAACAGTGATGGGCTATGAGACAAATAAGGAGGAAAGAAAAAACAGCAGCAGGGAGCCAGACAGAAGAGACTGAGAAACACAGACAAATAGCTTGGGGCTATGGGACAGAGAATGTGGAATGAAAAGGCAGAGAGAGGGAGCCAGACAGAGAGCAGGGGGAAAATCCAGACAGGCTACGGAGGGGCAGAAGAAGGAATTAAAATCTGGGGACAGAGAGCTGAACAGAGAGGGATGGCGACAGCAGGGAATAGCAGCGGGTGCAGGAGTAAGAGGGAGAAAATAATCGATAGGGACAGGGAGCTGGATACAGAGGGTCAGAGAAAGGTGAAAATAGGGGTAGGGTAGAGGGCAGAGAGTAAGAATTAAAAAATGGGGGCACTGAGACACAGAGATGGAGAGAAGAAAAAAGCAACAGGCTACACAGCAAAGGAGGAGGAATTAAAAAACACGGACAGGAAGTGCGAAAGTGAGAAGGGGCTGGGGGGGGTGGGGTGGGCCGGGGACTCCAGGACACACGACTCCTGACAGGCAACAGGACAGAGAGGGAGGAATTAAAAGGGAGGGACTGGGAGCTGGGAGAGGGGGAGAAAGAAAAAGAATCACGGCACACTACAGGGCTGAGAAGGAAGAAACTGAACAGGGACAGGGAAACGGCCAAAGAGAGCCCAACGAAAGAAAATGTGCCGATGGGCTACAGGACAGAGAGGGAGGAGTGAAACAACAGGGAGCCAGAGCCAGGCACAGAGAGATCGAGACAGAAAAAACAGCCAGGAGCAACGAGGCGGGGCAGGGGTGGGGGGAAGCTGCGAGGATCTGGAGCCAGACAGAGCAACAGCAAAAGAAAATGACAACGACAAGCTCCAGGGAGGAGCGGGAGGAATGAAAAGACAGAGATGAGGGGCCGGACCCAGTGTGACACACGCAGGAAGCACAGCAACAGCTGGAGGGCAGAGAGGGAAGAATTAAAACACAGGGACAGGGCGCCAGAGGTGGAGTGGGGAGACAGATAAAGGGGGAGAGGGCAGACAGAAAGACAGGCTACAGGGAGAAGCAGGAGGAATTAAAGAAATGGGATCCACAGCCGGACAGAGAGAAGGAGAAAGCAGCACAATCACCACAGGCTACAGGGCCCAGAAGGAAGAAACTGAAAAACAGGGAAGCGGGAGCCGTCCAGAGAGAGATATGAAGAAAGGGAAGATAGCGGGGAGCCGCCACACGGCAGCAAGGGAAGGATTAAAAAGATGGGGCAGGGAGCCGGACAGGGAGCGATGGAGAAAGAAACAAAGCCCCTTGATGGGCTACAGGACAGAGAGGGAGCAACTGAAGACTCGGGGAAAAGGAGCAGGACAGAGAACGGAAAACCAGTGACGGGCCACAGGGCAGAGGGAGGAACCACATATGTGGGGAGAGGCAACTGGCCAGAGAGAGATGAGGACAGACAGATAACAGCAGTGGGCTACAGGGCTGAGAGAGAAACTGAAAAACGGGGACCGAGAGCCGGGAACAGGAGACACGCAGAAACACCAAATCGCAACAGGCCACAGGACAGAGAGGGAAGAAATAAACATCTGGGACCAGGAGCAACCTACAGAGAGACGTCGGGAAACGGAAGTTTCAAGAACAATGCATACGAGGCAGAGAGGAAGGCATTTTTAGAAGTGGGTCAAGACAGGGACAGGGAGCCCAACAGAGACAGAGAGAACAAGAAAGCAACAACGGGCTGCGAGACAGACAGGGAGCAATTGAAAAATCCCAGCAGGGAGAGACGGCAAAAGGAATGAAATCGCAACACGAACTTCGAAAGCGACAGGCTGCAGGGCAGAGAGGGAGGAATTTTAAAAAATCCGGATCTTGTGCTGGACCAAGAGAGACCGAGCAAATAAAAATGGTGAGGCCTAAAAGGGCACACAGGAAGGAATTAAACAACAGGGACAGAGAGCCAGACAGAGAAAAGTCCTGACAGGCTTCCAGAGAGAGAGGGGAATTTAAAATTAGAGACCAGGAGCTGGACAGAGAGAGACTGAGAAAGGGGAGGGGGAAAAAAAAAAAAAAAAAAAAAAAAAAGACAGGGGCGGGCAAGGGGGAAATCACAGCACCATGTGAAAGACAGGGGGCCAGGGGAGGGATAGGGAGGGCCTGGGACACACAAGTGGGGCGATGGGGCCCCGAGGGCCCAGGACTCACCGCATCCCTTGTTCTCAGTGCTGCCAGGAGAATTTGCCCGTTCAGACGCTTCCTTCTCTTCCTCTCCTCCCTTCCTCTTCTGCAGCTCCGGTCACATGGTGGTTCTCCACCTAAAAGATTACATGGCTGTCTCAACTCTTGCGAGACAAGGCTTCCTAGACATGTAGCCTCGCTCGTTCATGCATCACACGGCCGTACCATGCCATGGGTTACGCACATGGACTCTCCGCTTGCCTGCGGCGGGAGGCAGCTGCCGGCCGGCCGGCCTCTGATTCCTTCTTCTTTCTCTGGCCTCTCCAGCTTCAGCCGCAGCAGCTCCTGTCCACTGCCCACAGCCAGCAAGTGCTCCGCCCGCCCCTTTTTGCCCCCACGCCGCGACGAGAGCGAGGTCAGGCAGAGACAACCCAGGCAAGACCGAGGCGGGTGCAGACAACAGCATCCTCAGGGGAGGAAGGGACACCTGTGCCCTCAGTGCAGCCTCTGGGAGACAAGGAGAATCAGTGACCATTATGACCGTAGATCATCCCCGGCCAAATCGCCTCCTTCCACAGCAGCTTCTGGAGATGCCACTTTTTCCCTGCACTGCAGTTAATGGTATCCACGTTAAGGCAGAATCAAGTGCATCCGAGGGCCAGCTTGCTGCCATCACAACAGGATGACCTGGGGAGACAGGCTGCAGGGGAGGTGCTGGAGCTGGGGGCAGCTGCGCGGGGCCAGCGGGGCCGGGGAAGGCTCAAGGGGAGCTCTGGCGAGTTGGGAAGGCACCCGGCGCCTGGAGGGGCGTCCGCCTCCTTCCCCTCTTCCCTCCCACCAGCTCCCGGGAGCTCCCCGGGGCTGCCCGCCGCAGCACGGGCCTTGAGGCTTCCCGTCCCGCCACCCCCGGCGGCCAGCGGCCAGCAGAGACTCCCGCACCCGCCGAAGGAGCTCGCTCGCCTCACCGCCGACCTCGCCCCTCACCCGCCGCCATGCTGCTCTCGCGCACCGCGCATGCGCGAGCCGCCGCCGGCGCGCCGGAAGGGCCACGCCCGGCGCGCGACCGCCGCGCTGCGGGACCGCGCTTTGGCCGCGCGGCAGCAGTGCCCGCCGGGCGGCGCGTGCCCGGGGCGGCCCCGGCACTGCAGCCCCGCGCGTTGCGCGCCGAGCGCCCGCCGGCCCCGCGCCCCTGGGGCGGGAGGACACGCCCCCGGCGGGGCGGGAGCGGGGAAGGGGCGGGTCTGAGCTTGGGCTGGGGGCGAGGGGCAAGTCGGGGGGTGCAGGCGGCACCCGAGGGGCGGTGGGAGGGCGGTGCCGAGCATGGTGGGGCGGAGGGGGCACAAGGTCGGAGGGCAGGGGGTTCGGGGGAACGTCCCGCAAAAACCTCGCATGGGGCAACATCTCCATGGGAATCACTTGGGGGGGGGGGACGGGACGGGGGGACGGACGACAGGGATGGGGGGGGGGGGGGGGGGGGGCGGGCAGAACAGCGGGGAGGAGACCCTCTGGGCCCCGGACTCTCCCCACCGGACAGCCCCGGCTGCAGCACCCGCGGGTCCCCGCTGGAGACAGAGCCAGGAGCCTCCGGCCGCAGGGCTGGCGCCGCCGGGCGAGCACGCTGAACGGCCGGCAGGCAAACCTGGGCAGGGGGAGCTGCCGAGCAGCACCAGACACAACACGGCAGCTCAAGAACAAAAATCCCAAGTTATGTCTCAGCATATGAGAAAAGTAACACAGGAGAAAGCAGAAGAATTCAGTGAGAATGAGGGATAGGATAGCAGTTGAGCTAAAGGAGGTCAGCTCAAACTACAACACATCTGTTCAAAGCCAGAGCCATCGGTACGCTTAAAAAAAAATTAAAAAAAAAAATCAATACTAAGACTCATCAATACAATTTTGAAAGCATTCTCAGCATAAAAGCAAACACCCTTGATAGTGCTGGAAAACGTCTCGTCCCTTTCTCACAGCACCCCTGGGGGGAGATACACCCCCCACCCCCCCCCACCCGTGAGACCGCAGGAAGACCTCGTACCATCCTCGGACTCACCACAACAGCTACAGCCCTTGCGCCGCCGCCGCTGCTGCTGCACGTCTCGCTTGCTCAGTCAATAAATCTGCAGAGTGAAGTGTAAAACTCTAAATAAACATAACAAAGTCATGTTTAAAACGTTCTTTAAAGAAAGAACAAATCTCAGTCGTTCACTTTATACCGAAAAGGCACGTGGATGTTCATGTACATCCAACAACAATGCTCACACTACCAAAGTATTTGATTTGATGTTTGCGTTAACTGCACTCACCCAGCTGCAAGCAGATACCATTAAATCACCTGTCTCCAAAATACACCGTTCCCATCCGACTGGGGGGTTTCTTGTGCATTACACCATTAGGAGGGACATCTGGGCAGCTGCACCGCCCAGGAGAGATGCCACCCAATGGCCAGGGAAATGCACCACCGAAAGCCAGACAGAAATAAAGTACTTTGGAGTGCTCCCTCCAAATATGGGGAAAACCACCCATAACATTCAGCAGCCTCTCTTTTTAAACACATAGAAGAAATACCAAATTGCTTAAACACCCTCTTCAATCGTACCCTGAAGCTCGCGGGCGGTTACAGTTTAAACAAGGCAAGTCCATTTGTATATTACACAACATGAACTGTTTGGGGTTTTTTCCTATCAGAAATGAAACTTATAAAAAATTAGTAAGATAAGAGATCCCCATACTATTTTACTTTGGGGACACACACACACACACGACACACACACAGATGGGACCATGACGGACAGGGATGACGACACAATGCAGAAATCAACCACCCAGTTCTGCAATGCTTAAGGCTACCAAACAGGACTGGAAGATTTGCCAGAGAGAGGTGGGGGGAAAAAACCCACCAAACAAGCAAAAAAACCCCAAACAACAAAACAAAACAACACAACACAAAAAAAAAACCAACCCACGACCTTGATTGCTCTTAGTACAGATGTCAGTATCTCAGTCAGGTTTCCACGTACCCCTATGAGATATTTTAAACACTTAAGGACTGAAAAAGGAGAAAGCTTTTATCTGGAACACAGTCCATTTCTTCAGAACATCCAAACTCTGACGCACAGTTTCTTTCCCCTTTCAGCACCATACGATTCTCACAGAATCGTTTCTCAGCAAGCACACAAAACAGAAAGCTACGCACGCTCTCAGGAAGAGCAAATAAACGGAGGGGAGTACACTTCACACAGGCACAACGTGCTCCAGAACAGACCTTATTTTGAGTGTTTCTGCTGAAGCACTTCCTATCAAAACTAGAGAAGGAGAGCTGGCACGTTCTTCACGTTCACTTTAAAGTCCGTACTACAAGTACCTGGGGAAAAACGCAGACGCACGGGGCAGACGTACCTTGTCCTTGTAGGCCACTCGGGATCCTCTGGGCCAGTCTTGTACCTCCAGGGCAGAAGAAAGGGTCACCATGGTGAAATGATGCCAGTTGATAGTCTGCTGAGAGAGGAAAAAAAAAAAAAAACAAGCCACCTTTTAGCACAAAGCGGGCTAGGAATCGAAAGCTTCCTATTTCGGCGAAGGTTTGCAATGACTACAACCGAGTGGAGGAAAAAGCATTTTGCATCATCTTTGGTACAGCTGTTGAGACAGGCCACTAGAGATTTTGGTTTTCATAGAAAACTGGGTGCTTTCTGTCTTTTTTTTTTTTTCTTTTTTTTCTCCTTCTGACTCATTGGCAGCTTCAGTCTCACCAGAACTCCCTTCCTTAGATCGACACAGATAACTACGCACCTTTTCTCAAGCCTACATAGAGCCAGGGTTTCCTCACCCTAGACATCCCAAATCGAATACTATCCTTAAAATGTACAGCGACCCACCTGCCCTTGTCAACTGCCTCCTTGCAGAAACTGCCCCTTCACAGCTCGTCCCCGTCTCAGCGGATTGTCCTGCTGGAGGATGAAGTGCAGAAGATGCGTATCCCCACAGCATTTGTCTGTGAGGGTACATGTTCAGAAATACTCTGAATCTGTAAGACAGACAGGTGTAATTTCTGCGATTTCAATCATCAGAACTCAATTGTGAGGAAACAAACTAATGTTTAAATGAAGGGTCTGTACGCTACAGTCCTAGGAGAGGGGCAGGGGGGAGAAAGGCATTACAAATTGGAAAAAAAAAAAAAAAGGGCATGATTCGGAGCTCCCAATCATGACGGAGCGGTGGGGACAGTAACAAAAGCAAAGACAAACAGCAGCAACGTTAAGTGAAATCCAGCTTTAATTCTGATCACGTCTTTAAGAGACTCCCCAAGTCTATACCTCAGTCCTACGAAGGACTAGTCCTTTTTTTTGAAGGACAAGTTGTTTTTTTTTTTTTAACACATAAAAGTCCCAGACTGAGGGCTCCACGGAATAGCATGTGGACTGAACCACAGGACAAGCAGTCATCAACACTCTAATGAAAAAACCAAATCGACTATAAACCAAGTTTAAACATCACTGTCCATCCTGTTTCTTTGGTTACATTTCTACCGGCATCTAGGTGCTCAAGAGTTCACTGTCCTCACACCACAGGTTACTGACAATGTACTCGGGCATCTAAAAATAAAAAGCCATCTCCACCCCACCCATAAAATCAGGGTGAACCACGAGAAGAGAAACTCTCAAGGCGGCAACAGGCAGCTCTGCACTTACCACGGAGGAAAGTCTGTTCCTCGGCCCGGAAAAAAAAACACTCTCGACTCCCAAGGGACCTCCCGGGGAACGAACCGTGCTCCATTAACGGCGTTTTGTCCCCAGCTTCTCTGCCCCGGGCTTGGGTGGGGAGGGGCGGCGGGGCCCTTCCACTCGCCCTGGCCCCTCCGCGCTCCCCCAGCCCCACGTGGGCCATCGCCCAAGCACCGACCGCATCCGCCCGCGCGGGATCTCCCTCGTGGGACGCGGAACGCGACGCCGGGAAGAGGCGGCGGAACAGGAACCTCTTGGTCAGGTCGCCCGGCCAGCGGCGAGAAGACCGAGCCAGGTTCTGCCCGAGGGGCCGGGCAGGGCCCCCTGGAGCCCCAGCCGGCCCGTTTCCGTCCCCTTTGCCCGGCACTGAGCAGGCCCCGCCGCCCCGCCCCAGACACCGGCGAGCACCGCCCGGCCCGCTCCGGCGCACCGGCAGGGCAGCCCAGCAGCGCCGCGCCCCGGGACCGCCGCTCCCGCCGTGCCGCGAGAGGCGCCTGCCCGGCTTCAGGCCCTGCGGGGACACCGCCCTCCCCACCCTCCCCCCCACGGCGCGGCTCCCCCCCGCTTCTTCCCACACGGCGCGGCTCCGCCCGCAGCCTCCCCCGCCCCGCTCCGCGCCTCCGACACGGGCCCCGCCGGCCTGGCCGCCCGCCTCACGGCTTTCCCCGGGACCCACCGGTCGATCGCCCGCTCCCCACTCACCCGCTCCCCCGGCGGAGCCCGAGCCAGAAGAGCCCCAGCCGCAGCCCCAGCCCCGCAACGTTCGGTGACCGCGCCGCTCCTGCCGCGACTCGCACTGCCGGGCGGTGCACCGGAGAGTGCAGGAAGCCACGCGCCCCGGAGGGGCGGGGAGAGAGGCGGAAGTGACGCTTCCGGCGGCGCGACAGGATGCAGGAACACGCGCCCACCAGAACGGGGGATGCGGCAAAGCGCGCCCCCTGCCGGGCGGGGGGAGCATGGAAGACACACCCCTGGGCGGGCGGGAGCACCGCTGGGCAGCGCCAAAGCACGCGCACCAGGGGCGGGAGGAGGGAGCGGGACGGCACCTCCGGGCGGCCGGCGACCAGGAGACCCCGCGCACCCGCCGAAAGGGATGACTCGCTCGCCTCACCGGTGGCCTCGGCCCTCCCCCGGCGCGCCGCCGTGCTGCTGCCGGGCACGCGTTTGCCCGGCACGCGCTTGCCCCGCCCACCACCGACGCGCCGGAGGGGCCGGAGCCGGCGCGCGAACGGGCAGAGGGCGAGGGGCGGAGCGGCAGCGGGGCTGCCTTACCGGGAGGCAGCAGACGGCGCCAGGCAGCCCCCGCGGTGTCGCATGGCCGCTGCGGGCGAACGGCAGCGTGGAAACAGCGAACGACACCGCGGGTCGGGGCTGCAGTACCTGCCCTTGGCCGCATGGTGGCAGCAGAGCGCCGCAAAGCGAACTGAAACGCGCAGAAAGCCCATTTAAGAAGCGCGGGCTCTGAGGAAATCCGGGGGCGATGGACAGAAAAGGCAGCGAACGTGCCCCTCCAGCCCGTATCCGGGGCTACACTGCAACAGCTGCCCTGTCCCCCGATGACCCCTCACTAGCCAGGGAGGGGCGTCGAGAAAAGGGGAGGAGACCTGCGGGTCGAAGTGAAATCGGGTTTAACGAGACAGCACCACTACCAACAGAGGCATGCAAAGTTACACTGGGCCAAATGAACGTGCAGCAGCCACGATCGACAGGAGAGGGGTCCTCGGGAGCAAGGAGAAGCAGGGAAAGGAGAGAGCCCTGCAGGAGCCCCGCGGGAGATCCCCTTCCTCAGCAAACCTTCCCCCTTTATACTGAGCATGACACAGTGGTCTGGGCTACACCTGTAGCTGACTCAAACTGCTAACAGCCTGCTGAGCATTGCTGGGCTGTGATTCTGGACCAGCCAAACCATGACAGTGAAACACAGACAGGCAAGGCTGTAGACAGAAACTTTTAAAAGCGATGGGGATTAAGGAAATAAGGGAAAAAAATAAAAATAGTAATAGAGAAGTAGAAAGAAAAATCTGTAAAGCAAAGGCACTGAAGAAAAAGAAAAAGTTAAAACTTAAGATATCAAAAAGCAAAGAGTAGATGTAGAAAATACAGTGTAAGCAATAGGGATTAGGGAAATAAAGGGGAAAGATATAAAAATACAGAAAGTGACAGCCAACAAAAATGGAGACAGAGAAAGAAAAATTTAAAAGGATGGTGGTGAGGAAAGATAAGGCATAATTAAAAAATAAAGACAGGATGTGGGATAAAAGTAGATAGAAATCTTTAAGAGCAACAGGGTACAAGAAACAGAAATAATTTAAAAATAGGGTCGGGGAGGTGGATAGAAGAAAATTGAGGAAGAATTTTTTTTTTTTTTTTAAGTGAGAGCATACAGGACAGAGAGAGGAATTAAAAAGGAGGGACAGGGTGCCAGAGGGAGGGAAAATGAGAAAGAGAAATTGCAATGCAGTGAGGCACAAGAAACACGGGAAAGCATTAAGAAATTGGGAGAGGGAGCCAGAAAATGGGACACCATGAACAAGAGAGGGCTGGAGAGGGGGACAAGGGTGTAGAGAGGAGAGCTGAGAGATTGCACCAGAAAATAGGGACCGAGAGACAAATCGGAGAGATGGGGAGTGAGGCAGAAGGGACTGACGAGACAGAGGCAAAACAAGGGCCGGGGACAAATTCTAAAGCAACAGGGAAAAAGAAACATAGGCAAGAAATTAAAAATAGAAACAGGGAGCCAAATAGAAACACATGTAGAACAAATATTTCAAAAAGCGATGGAGTACGGGAAACACAGGCAAGAAATAACACATGGGGGCAGGGTGACAGATGGAAGAAGCAAAACTGAAGAAGTGGTTGGGTAGAGGACACAGAGGGAAGAATTAAGAACTAGAGTCAGGGAGATGGACAGAGGGAAAAGCAGAAAGAATATTTTAAATGTGAAAGGGTACAAGAATTAAAAGAATAGGTATATGGACCTGCGTAAAGGGATGCAGGCAAAAATGTGAAAAACAACAAGATACGAGAAACAGGCAAGAAATTAAAATTAGGTCAGGGAGGGGGAGAGCAAGAGAGAGGTTGCAAGAAAATTTAAAAAGCGACTGGGTTCAAGAGACTTAAGTGAGAAGTTAAAAGACAGGAACGGAGAGGTAGAAACTTTCAAAAGCAATGGGGTACAAGAAACATGCAAGGAGGAAAAAACAGGAACAGAGAGCCCAGTAGAAGCAAACTGCCATGGGTTGACCTTGGCTGGCTGTTGAGTGCCCACCAAGGTGCTCCATCACTTCCTTTCCTCAACCAGAGGAAGAAAATACAACAAAAGCGCTAGTGGAAACCCACCACACTTCCCACAATCAACAGGGACCTGGATAAATGGAGGCAGGGAGAGAGGGAGACCTAGAAATGCCCTTTTCACAAGCAATAGGGCAGAATGAGAACAGAGCTCGTGGGGTGCCAGGAAGGAAACGACATAGAAAGGAAAGGTAGAAGGTGACACTTTACAGGGCAATGCTAGCAAAAGAGCAAAAAGCTTTGGGGAACTAGACAGCCTGAAAGGCAGACAGAGGCAGGGACAGGCAAGGAGGCAGGCAGAGATCCAGAGAACCGGGGCAGGGATGGCCCTGGACACACACGAGGGGACACGTGGCTCCTGGTGACAACGGCAGACCTTCACCGCCCCGAGGCTTTTCTTTCTGTCTCTGCCCCTTCCTCCTCCACAGTGCCAGCTGCCTGACCTTAGGAGCAGGCGGTGGGTGACTCAATGCACTTCTCTCACGAGGTTTCCTGGACATGCAGCAGCTCACACGTGTGCAGCCAACAGAGGCGCCAAGGTCCTGGTGCTGTGTTATGGTGGCATTCTCTGTTGTGGATGGGTGGGAGGGATCCTTCCTTGCCACAGGGACCAGCTGGAGACAGTTGCCTGTGGAAGCCCCTTGGTTTGACTCCTCAGCCAGCTCCTGCAGGCAGGCATGCCCAGGCAGCCCCCTTCATAGCCCAAAGTAGGGCCAGCCCCATCATTAGCCTCAGTGGCCACACCTGCCCCAGCTGGAGCCCATCAGGAACAGGGGCCTGGGCAAAGCCCCACAGCACATGGCCCCCTCCCCGGCACCTGCCCACAGCCACGAGCTCTGCACCCAGGGGCTTGAATACCATCCAGGGGCACAGAGGAGGCAGGAAAAGTTTACTCACCTCTGCCCAGAACAAATCCTGGCACTGAGCTGGCTACAAGGCTCGGTGTGCAAACACAGCAAACGCAGCAGGAGAGAAGGGAAAAAGCAGGAGGAAGGTAGAGAAGAGGTGGGGGACAGGCAGCCAGTAAACGGGATGCTGCAAACAGGAGAGGGACAGGGAGCAGGACAGTAGCATAGAGAGAGGAGTACTGGGACACTGAGCAAAAAACCCAGGGAGAGATGGAGGAATACATAAGAGCGAGGAGGAGCAGGAGAGAGAGGCCAAAGGGACCAGCAGGACCACAAGGCAGGGACAAGACAAGGGACAGGGAAATATTGTAAAGCAATAGGGGAAAAGAAACAGAGGCAAGAACTAACACATAGGGTCAGGAAGACAAAAAGAGGGAGCCTTACAAAGACAATGTAAAAAGTGACACCATTTCCACCCCCGTCTTGACTTCCACATTTTCCCTGACTTCGCACCCCATCTCAGCCTCCACTTTCTTCCAGCCCTGCCTCTCCCCCTGGCTTGAGGGGAAGCCCCAGTGCAATCAGGAAGGTGTTAGGCTGTCCATCAGGCTCCCACAGCAAAGGGGCCAGGACAGAAAGCCATTGCTGGCCCTCCCCATCCCTGGGCAGCCCTTTCCCAGGCAGCAGAAGGAGCGGCAGGCAGGGCAGCAGAGGTGGACCGGGACACACACAGGAGAACGTGTGACTCACCCCAGCTCCTGGCACCAGCTCAGATCTTCAGCACCCCAACACTTTTCTCTCAACTCCCCTCCACCGCCAGGCTGGCCAGCGGCTCACACACACAGCCGATGCAGGCACCAAGCTGCCAGCAATGTGTGCTGGTGGTCTGCTCCATCATGGACAGCTCAGGGGGATCCTTCCTTACCACAGGGACCAGCCATTCCATTCTGGAGGTAGCTCCAGCTACCTCCTCAGCCAGTTCCCCTTTATCAGCTCCCTCAGGCAGCCCCTTTATAGCCCACAGGAGGGCCGGCCCTGTTATTAGCCCCACTGGCCACACCTGGAGCCCATCAGGAACAGGGGCCACAGGCAAGAACAAGCACCCAGGGA
Source organism: Leptosomus discolor (assembly GCF_034619465.1). Taxonomy (NCBI): domain Eukaryota; kingdom Metazoa; phylum Chordata; class Aves; order Leptosomiformes; family Leptosomidae; genus Leptosomus; species Leptosomus discolor. The sequence goes on from NW_028237806.1 coordinate 17,121, forward strand.
CAAGGAGCTCTGAAGAGGGAGATGTAGGAAGAAAATGTAAAAAGCAATACTGCTTTTCCACTCTCCCACCCACCCCTGCCCTTGGGAAAGCCTGATGGAAACCATGAGACTTCAGGGTGTCCCTGCTGGGTGCCCCTCATTCCCCCTGATATCTACTGGTGATGGCATTTTGGGCCCAAGGAAGTGCCAGAGCGAAGTTTGGAATGCAAACAGTTTGTTTAAAACAGTTTGCATCTGGAGCAGCAGTTCTTGTAGTGGTGGGGGCAAGGCAGGTGCATGGAGCAGGGACAAGGGGAGGGGGACACAAAACATGGTAATGGGAGGCAGGTGCAAGGCACACCCATGGTGGGGGGGCGGGGGGGGGGAGGAAGGCAGGTGCACAGGGGGAGGATAGGGTGTGAGCTATGCACACCCATAAAGTGGGTACAAAAATCTGTCAGGGATAACCTGATTGAGGAAGATGAAGTTGACCTTGACAGCATTCCAGTATACCCTTGAAAAGACAGAAGAAGTGGATGAAGAATGTTGTAAACAAGTTTGAGGAAGTTATAAGAGATTGAGCAAGAAGAGACTGAGCAAGTAATACCACAGAGCAGAAACTTGGCAAGAGAACAGTAGGTACAGTGAGAAATACAGTAGGAGCTCCAGCCAATCATTATGTGAATGGAGGTGAATGGACAAAGCTATTGAGCGAATCATTTTAGCAGCCTTAGTGCATGAACAGGTGGACAGATAAGAAAGGTTATAAAAGGGTACGCTTTTTCTGCTGCACCATCTCAGCCATCTTGGTTTTTGCAACTTAATAAAGACTGCCTTCTTACATATACTCTTGTCGTTGTCCATCCCTACCATGAAAAAAAGCAGGCAAGGCAGGCCCATGGGAGGCAGGGACATGACAAGTAGGGCCAGGCACACACACGGGAGTCAAGGCCACAAAGATCGGGGTGGCATGGGAAAAACCCCACCTGAAGGCAGAGACAGGGGTATGGGGGGGGCATAGACAGGTGCAGATGTGGTGCACATCCTCATGCTACTCGATAATCTCACCTTCAGTCCTAGGAAAGGAAATGGGATCACAAACCCTTGTCACAAAAAACAAGTTGCCATCCTGCAGGAAGTTCAGAATTCCAGGAAAATCCAGTGCACCTATGTCTTGGTTTGAAAGACAGGTGTCTGTGGAGGAAGGCAGGAGCCTCCCTTGAAATGGAAAGTGCAACCCCCTTCCCTCCAAATTATTATAATTTTGAAATTAACGGGCGTTCAGGCAAAGATACGGGGAATAGGAATAACAGTTCTTTACTAATATATATATATATATATATATATATAAAAAACACAAGGCAGGGAAAAAACAAACAACCCACTGGTTTACACTGACAGAGTCAGGAATACAACCTGACACCCTGTTAGGGTGGCAGTAGCAGTCCGATAAGATGCTGGCTGCAGTCCTCCTGAAGCGATGGATGTAGTTCTGTGGAAGCAGCAATCAGGTAAAAGAGTCTGGTCTTCCTCCGAAGGTCCAGTGGTAGGTAGGTAGCTCTTGTCCTCTGGAACTCCAGTGGGGGGAAAAGCTCCTCTGGGAATCCACTGGAAGAAGGCTGCTAGGGTGTTCAAAATCTCTGTTTTTATTTGGCATGGACTGCTTGGCTCCTTCCCCCCCGCCCCCCCCACCCCCGGGCGGAGCATCTCACAATGGGATGGGGAGTCGTGAGGCAGTTCCTTGATGGGCCATTAACAGGAGATAGTCCAGGAGCGAGTTATCGATGAGTCAGGCGATAAGGCATTGTTGTGCCCAGTAACAGGAGATAGTCCGGGGGGGGGAGGCAGAGAGCACCGCCCCACCTGGTCTCAACAGCTCCTGAAGATGGTAATAGAATATTTTTTTCTTTTGGCACATTTTGCACTGTAACCCAGGACAACCTAGAACAAAACCACAGCAAAACTGTCAGTTAAAAAAGCTGTGTGTTTTAGAACCCTCTCATCACCCCTTAACACTCCGTATGAAACTGCTGACAAATAATAAAAAAAAAAAGCCCAAGCTGCATCCCAGGGCTCTCTCTACTGTGGGTGCTGCTGGAGCTTGCCCAATCCCACAGCTCTCACCTCGCCCAGAAGGAGCTCCCTGGGCAGAGCCCGGGACTCATCTACCCCAGGCCCCGCCCACTGCCTTTCCAAACATCCCCCGGGGAAGGGGCCGCCGCGGGGCACAAAGGTGAGAGCGTCCGGTGCGTAGCCCACTCACTGTAGGCGGTAGCAGGAGAGAGCGCGGCAGCGCGCACCCGGAGCTGCAGTACCGTCTTTTGGTCACAGGGTGGCAGCAGGGTGCGCGGCAGCGCCGCCGGGGCTGCATAACCGCTTTTTGGTCACAGGGTGGCAGCAGGGAGCGCGGAAAGCTCCGCTGGGCCTGCAGTACCGACTTTCGGTCACAGGGTGGCAGCAGGGAGCGCGGCAGCGCCTTCGGGACTGCAGTACTGCTTTTCGGTCACAGGGTGGCAGCAGGGAGCGCGGCAGCGCCTTCGGGACTGCAGTACTGCTTTTCGGTCACAGGGTGGCAGCAGAGAGCGCCACAAATCGGTGTCACCGCACACGCGCGTGTACCACGCCCCAGTACCCAACCCTAGTCAAATCGTGGTAGCAGAGCGCGCCGCAGGCGGCCGCCAGCGCGCATGCGCGTACCCCGGCCTGCAGTACCGCACACCCCCCACGCGCAGGCAGCACAAAGCGCCGTTTCACGCAGCACCCCCGTGCGGTCACAGCGGCGCAGCAGCACCTGCGTCTTTCTCTGACACTGGGGGTACAGGGGGACCCGGAGAGGGGTGGGGGATGACCGACACCAACGGCTCTCCCCGGCATAACCCACAGACGAGCACTCACCTGCCACAGCCCACGAGACAGAATCCATGCTCGATGCCTGCCCCCCGCCGGATCATCGACGCCGGCTGCCGCACAGCAGAGGGGTGGCAGGGCGTCCGCCAAAGGACAGTGCCATGGCTCTTGCTCGCACTCGGCTCTGCCACATTCCCCGTCTCGGACCACGCCCGGACGGGCTCCCCAGAGCAACAACTGCCCCTTTCCCCACCGGACAGCCGTGGCAGAAAGCTTGGACAGAGACAGAGCTGGCCCCGCGGGGCGAGAGCGCTGAGCCACCGGCAGGCAAACCTGGGGGGGGGGGGGGGGGGGGGGGGGCGAGCTGCTGCGCAGCACCGGACACTCACAGCAAGACATCGGGAAACAAAAGGCCCCAGCCATAGTTCAGCACATTAGAAGAACAACACAGAAGCAAGGAGAGGAATTCAATAGAACGAGGGACAGGAGAGCAGTCGAACTGAAGGAGACCAGCCCGAAATACAGACACATCCTCTACAAACCAGAGTGATTTGAATACTTAACACTCCATAGAAAGACAAACAGATACGATTTCCAACCCCTTCTTAGCAGAAAAGCAACTGCTCTTGCTCATGTTTGATGCCCTTCCTTAGAGCGCTGCTGCAGAACAAGGCTGTACACCCCCATCTAGATCTATGCTTACACCTGTCTCCAAAATACACAGTTGTTATTTGACTCTGCTCCTGCCCCACCTTGTTCTATCATGTCACATGATTAGAAACCAAGTACTTCAGAGCGCTCTGTCAAAACACAGGGAAGAAACTCAGTAACATGCAGCTGCCTCTGGCTTGGAAAGAGTTAGAGAAACCCCTGACCGCTTAAGTACACCTCATACATTACATGCTGTACTGATTCGGCAGCGAGTTTAAACCGCGTTAGTCATTCTGCCAATTATACAATTTTAACTTTCTCTAGAGTTTCATATATGACAGGAAAAGATCAGTGAAATAATAGATCCCCCACATGGTTTTACTCATTAAAAAGAAAAAAAAAAGAAATTCAAATCCCCAGGGCTGCAACAGGTAAGGCCACCGAACAGGACTGGCAGATGCACTAAGGCTTCTGGCTGTACCAAAGCACGCAGAGGAACATTTTTTAATCGTATCTCGACCGTTGCAACCAAGAATGTAAAGACCAGCGACGCCATCCACTTTTGGAACACTTGCTGTGCTTCAGTCTTTGGAAACAAATTGACTTTGCTGTTGTTTTGTTTTTCAAAAGAGGGCAAAAAGTCTCACTGCTCATGACTTCTACAGCCAAGCACACAGAGTCCGACAGGCAGTTCGTACAACGCAATTTCTTTGAAGGAGAAAGATTTCCATTCCAGGAAAATCCCTTTTCCAACTGAAATCAAAGTTACGCACTGCAGGACAACGGTCCCTGGTCCCTCAGCTTCGCTTCCAGAGGGCTGGGGATCCGCGTCCATCCTCAGCAGAAACCACATCAACTAACCTGATTACTCCTGCAGTTGCCACGTTCCTCCTCATCGCCTACAGAAAAAAAAAAAAAAAAACCCACACACACCGCTGACAGTGGTAGCTGTCACACGGGTCACCACAGACCTCCTCGAAACACCCTCCTCCTCAAAAGGAACGTGGTCTTCCGCTCAACTGCTCCGCACCGATTCCCGTGTTGGACGCTGCAGCTGTCATCGCTTGCGGCCCCCCTAAGGTAGCAACAGACAGAGAAATACCGTCACGCTTGGGAGAAATCACCAGCCCCACGCTCCTCCTTGCTGCTCCTTAGCTCACCACCTCAAAAGCTCACCCAACTCCAAAGGCAGCTGCGTAACACCTGCACAAACGCACAGAAACGCTTGACCGAGCTGCCGCAGGATGCTCCGCTCTTGGACGCCGGCCCGGCTGACAACCGCCTCGCCTCCTCAGGCCGCTGGTCGGCGCGCAGCTTCGCCCCTCCGAGGCTATGTGCGTGACCTGCGAAAGCCAAAACAAAAGGCACGTGCTGAGATACCGCCCGAAACCACAGCCTGCCCGTGCCCATTCCCCTCTCCTCCTCCTCTACCTCGGCCGCCCACCCACCCTACCTCTGCCAGCTGCCGCGTTGAGGCTCCGGTACCACCTGTAAAACACAACCCATAAGGGATGCTTATAAACTTCACAAACGACACAACGCCTGAAAAGTAACTTCTCTGCTGCAGCCCACCAGTCCCAGCTCACCTCGCCCCAGCCACCCGCAGTGCCGATACCCTGCTTCGCTCGCTACTTCGTGCCTTTGGAATACAACAAACCTACCAAGACCTGTCAGCTGCTCACACAGCCATCGGCCGCATCTGCCCGCTGACACTGCGTGCCAACCCACCTTCTTATGGCCGCTCCCCCGCCCCTCCTCTAACCCTTTGGTGCACGGCTCGTCTCACTGCATCTGAAAACGGCATCGAACGAGTCACCCGGCTGCGGAGCAACAGCTTAACGGTTCCGGAGATCTCCTTTCCATGTAGGAATACCCTCTAGACTCCAACAACAGCCAGCCAGCCATCACAGAAAACCAAAGCCAAAGCAACACCTGGCCCTACGCGTACGACCCTTAGCACCTTCCACCCCGGAAGTCAAATGCCACGGCCCCTGACGAAAAGATACGGCCGCGGCCGCAACCGCAACGGTGGACGCGCGAGAAGCCGGGCCCCAAGACCCAACATCCACAGGATGCGGAGAAGTCGTCGTCCCAGAAGAGGGCTCCGTGAGAACAGACCGCTCGACAGCGGATACCCCAGCGCATCCTGGACCACTCGTCACCTTCTCGGACACGAGACATGCTGGACAGATCTGTGTGTGGAGCTTCTCGCGCGAGACGGGGAGCGCTCGGTCGGCGGTACCCCGGTGAGTCGAGGAGCACGAGACCCTCGGTGCGGCTACCGATGCGCCCGCCTACCGCAAAAGAATAAACCTCCGGAGCATTGAGACCTCATTAATGTGCAGTATAGCGCACACGGAACAAGCACCACCGACCGCCTCCTTACCACTGAACCCCTCAAGGAATCACAGCGGCGGTCAGCTGACGGAAAAACCATGGCGGCTGAAAGATCTAACACAGGCACCTTACAACCACAGAAACCGGTGCTAAACACACAACAGGTGAAAAACTACACGGAAACATAACTGCTGTGACCGGCACTACGACACGTCTCATCAGGCGCGTCATGAAAAAGTCAGAAACGGAGTCATGGGAAGGCTCGCGTGCCCGGGCCTACGACAGAAGACAGACCCTGGCTGGAGACTGTTACCAGCGCAAAGAACGCAGACCCTCTTCTCTGAGAAGTTCTGGGGAAGATGCCTTCTCGAGAAACTCTCAAGCTCCGTATACAGGCGAGTACAAGATGCTCACCCTAACCCTCGCTGGACAATTTCACCATCAGTCCTATTAAGAGAGAAAAAAGAGCATAGATCAAGACATCAGCAACTTACACAGCACACAGTAAAAACGGTGGGGAAAAAAAACAAGGTTCCATCTCCCATAGTCAGGAATTCCAGAAAAATGCAATGCATCTAAAATTTAAAAAAAAAAAATGGCAGGCTATTAAACCATTTTGCCACCCCCAAACCCTCAGCGGAAAACCGCCAGCCTGAAACAACAAAAACAACTGCATAAAAGGGTACTTCCTACTATGCCTACAGCCGAACCTCGGCCGGTCTCGAAACTCTTCCCTCACACCGACGCCTCCGCTTCTTGCCGTGAGCAAACCCCCGACGCCCGCGCAGCCCAGCCGGCTCCAAGAGCTGCCGCCAGCGACCAGACCAGCGGAGCGCCCGCAGCGCAGCAGCCCCGGAGCAGAACGGGCTCCCTGTGCAGAGGCCAGGGCTCGTACACCCGGGGCCCTGCTCACCACCCTTCCTGCAATCCCCTGGGAAAGGGGCTGGGGCGACCCCCAGCAGACACAAGGGCGGCCGGAGGAGCAGCGGGGAGTTTCCTCACCTGCCTCCGTGTCACGGGGTACAAAGCACTGAGCAAAGACAGCGACCCGTACCGCAAAGGCCGATACCTGCTCTTCTACTGCAGGTATCTGCGGCACCAGCAACGTGACCGGGCAGGGAATTAAACTAACGGAACCGCTTTAACTGGGAGAATAAGGACACAAACCTGAGCCAGGTGCAGTCAGCAACATCCCCGGGGAGGAACCGGCAACCAAGTCCTCAGCGCTGCCCCTGGGAGACACAAAGAACGGCCAACTGTTGTCCACAGCGACGGCCACCCCTTTCCCCAGGCAGGAACCCCTCCTTCTGCAGGAGCTCCTGGAGACGCCCCCTCCTGCCCCAGACCATTGCCAACGGCACCCGTGCTTATGGGGCAATAAAGCACGTTCGCGGGTCAGCTTGCTGCTGCGAGGGCAGGGTCTGGGGTGGTCAGGGGCTACGGGACAGGTGCTGGAGCTGTGGGCAGCTGCATGGGGCGCGCAGGCCGGAGCACTTTTCCAGGGGGTGGGAAGGCCTCCAGGTGCCCGGAGGCAGCCATCTGCCCCTCTTCCTCCTTCCTCTCCACCAGCTCACAAAACCCCTGGGAGCTGCCCTGACGGGGCCCGACGTCTGCTGTCGGCACTCTCGGGCAGGCGTGCCCTAGCAGCACCATCCCCTGGGGCTGCGGCCCCATGACACAGAGCGGCCATCGCCATCAGCCTCGCTGGCTCCCTCCGGGGCTCCTCCGGCACCAGCCCGCAGCTGCAGCCATGGCCCCTTACCCCCGCTGTGTACCTGCTCCCCTGGACTCTCTGACCGCTGCTCAGCAAGTACAAAGGAGACAGAGCGAGGGTTTATTTGCAAACCCATCTAAGTGCGAGGAACACGCCTGCTCTGGGGCTCAGAGCCCGTCCACTCACCCTTCCCTGGGACCGCTCGGCAGTCCACGCTGGGGCAGCAGGTACGGAGAACGAAAACACAGCCATGGGGAGCTGGGCAGAGGAACAGAAAGAGAAAAATAAGGTGAGGGAGAGGAACTGAGGAGCAGAGAAAGAGAGGTACCGGGAAAAGAACAGAGAGGGGGAGACACAGATAAAGAAAGGACACAGAGTCCTGGTCTGTGGAAGGAAAACGGGGTCAGGGAGCCAGGCGAGGGAAAAGAGCACGCCCACCAGCCCTGTGCCCAGGGGGCAGCAGCGGCCTTTCCTCACGGGGAAGTGGCAGCGGGCACGGCGGCCCCATCCCACAGGCCCTGCAGCATCGCGCGGCCGTTACCGGCGGCGCCCGCCGGCAGGACAGCCTGCTGCTCGCCGGATGCAGCGCTGAGCATGGCGCCCGAGCCGGACGCCCGCAGGCAGCCATGCGGCCCTGGCAACGAGCCCACAGCTCGTGCGGCGGCTGTGGCGAGGGCTGGGCCGTGCCGCAGGAGCGGGGGGCCATCACTCGACCCCCGCAGCGCAGCACCTCCTCCCCTGGGCTCCCTCACAGCCCCTCGCCTGCTGTGAAGGGACTGCAAACGCAGCTGGGAGGGCAAAGGAGACTGCGAACGTTTCTTCAGTCACGCAGGTAGCGGATGCAGCGAGAGCGCCTGAGGCAGGGAACAGGATGGCGAGAGAAAGACAGGGACAGGGAGCCCGACAGGTGGAGAAAGAAGCAGCAGGGAGAGAAGAAGAGAGGCAGCAGATAGAGGGAGAAGGGAGCAGGGCAGAGACCGACAAAGGAGGACGGAGACGCAGGACAAAACTGGGACAGGCAGCACGACAGAGAGGAAGGAAAGAAGAACAGGGGCAGGAAGCTGGACCGAGACACATGGAGAAAGACAACAAAGAACAGGGCAGAGAGGGAGGATGAAACAACAGGGACAGGGAGCCAAGACAGCCAACAATGGAGGGAAGGGGCGGGGGTGGGGGGAACAACAACACGGTACAAACCACAGAGCTACACACTACAGGTGGAAGAATTAAAAAATAGAGCCGGGGAGCCAGAAAAAAAAAAAAAAAAGCTGGAGAGCAAAAAGTATAGCGATTCATACAAAAAGGGAGGGAATATTAAAATAGCGTCATCAGGGAGCCAGAGAAAGCGAGACGGAGAAAGGACAAAAGCAACAGGCTACAGGGCAGAGAGGGAGGAACTCATGAGCAGCAACAGAGCTCCGGCCAGAGAGAGACGGAAAAAAGTACAAGACTGCAGGGGCTGCAGGGCAGAGAAGGAAGAATTGACCAACAGGGACAGGGGACCAGACAGAGCGTGATCGAGAACAGAAAAAACCAGCAGCGGGCTACAGGGAAGAGGAATTCAAGAGCAGGGACTGGGAGCTGGACAAAGAGACAGAAAAAAAAAAAAAAAACCACGAAACAGTGATGGGCTATGAGACAAATAAGGAGGAAAGAAAAAACAGCAGCAGGGAGCCAGACAGAAGAGACTGAGAAACACAGACAAATAGCTTGGGGCTATGGGACAGAGAATGTGGAATGAAAAGGCAGAGAGAGGGAGCCAGACAGAGAGCAGGGGGAAAATCCAGACAGGCTACGGAGGGGCAGAAGAAGGAATTAAAATCTGGGGACAGAGAGCTGAACAGAGAGGGATGGCGACAGCAGGGAATAGCAGCGGGTGCAGGAGTAAGAGGGAGAAAATAATCGATAGGGACAGGGAGCTGGATACAGAGGGTCAGAGAAAGGTGAAAATAGGGGTAGGGTAGAGGGCAGAGAGTAAGAATTAAAAAATGGGGGCACTGAGACACAGAGATGGAGAGAAGAAAAAAGCAACAGGCTACACAGCAAAGGAGGAGGAATTAAAAAACACGGACAGGAAGTGCGAAAGTGAGAAGGGGCTGGGGGGGGTGGGGTGGGCCGGGGACTCCAGGACACACGACTCCTGACAGGCAACAGGACAGAGAGGGAGGAATTAAAAGGGAGGGACTGGGAGCTGGGAGAGGGGGAGAAAGAAAAAGAATCACGGCACACTACAGGGCTGAGAAGGAAGAAACTGAACAGGGACAGGGAAACGGCCAAAGAGAGCCCAACGAAAGAAAATGTGCCGATGGGCTACAGGACAGAGAGGGAGGAGTGAAACAACAGGGAGCCAGAGCCAGGCACAGAGAGATCGAGACAGAAAAAACAGCCAGGAGCAACGAGGCGGGGCAGGGGTGGGGGGAAGCTGCGAGGATCTGGAGCCAGACAGAGCAACAGCAAAAGAAAATGACAACGACAAGCTCCAGGGAGGAGCGGGAGGAATGAAAAGACAGAGATGAGGGGCCGGACCCAGTGTGACACACGCAGGAAGCACAGCAACAGCTGGAGGGCAGAGAGGGAAGAATTAAAACACAGGGACAGGGCGCCAGAGGTGGAGTGGGGAGACAGATAAAGGGGGAGAGGGCAGACAGAAAGACAGGCTACAGGGAGAAGCAGGAGGAATTAAAGAAATGGGATCCACAGCCGGACAGAGAGAAGGAGAAAGCAGCACAATCACCACAGGCTACAGGGCCCAGAAGGAAGAAACTGAAAAACAGGGAAGCGGGAGCCGTCCAGAGAGAGATATGAAGAAAGGGAAGATAGCGGGGAGCCGCCACACGGCAGCAAGGGAAGGATTAAAAAGATGGGGCAGGGAGCCGGACAGGGAGCGATGGAGAAAGAAACAAAGCCCCTTGATGGGCTACAGGACAGAGAGGGAGCAACTGAAGACTCGGGGAAAAGGAGCAGGACAGAGAACGGAAAACCAGTGACGGGCCACAGGGCAGAGGGAGGAACCACATATGTGGGGAGAGGCAACTGGCCAGAGAGAGATGAGGACAGACAGATAACAGCAGTGGGCTACAGGGCTGAGAGAGAAACTGAAAAACGGGGACCGAGAGCCGGGAACAGGAGACACGCAGAAACACCAAATCGCAACAGGCCACAGGACAGAGAGGGAAGAAATAAACATCTGGGACCAGGAGCAACCTACAGAGAGACGTCGGGAAACGGAAGTTTCAAGAACAATGCATACGAGGCAGAGAGGAAGGCATTTTTAGAAGTGGGTCAAGACAGGGACAGGGAGCCCAACAGAGACAGAGAGAACAAGAAAGCAACAACGGGCTGCGAGACAGACAGGGAGCAATTGAAAAATCCCAGCAGGGAGAGACGGCAAAAGGAATGAAATCGCAACACGAACTTCGAAAGCGACAGGCTGCAGGGCAGAGAGGGAGGAATTTTAAAAAATCCGGATCTTGTGCTGGACCAAGAGAGACCGAGCAAATAAAAATGGTGAGGCCTAAAAGGGCACACAGGAAGGAATTAAACAACAGGGACAGAGAGCCAGACAGAGAAAAGTCCTGACAGGCTTCCAGAGAGAGAGGGGAATTTAAAATTAGAGACCAGGAGCTGGACAGAGAGAGACTGAGAAAGGGGAGGGGGAAAAAAAAAAAAAAAAAAAAAAAAAAGACAGGGGCGGGCAAGGGGGAAATCACAGCACCATGTGAAAGACAGGGGGCCAGGGGAGGGATAGGGAGGGCCTGGGACACACAAGTGGGGCGATGGGGCCCCGAGGGCCCAGGACTCACCGCATCCCTTGTTCTCAGTGCTGCCAGGAGAATTTGCCCGTTCAGACGCTTCCTTCTCTTCCTCTCCTCCCTTCCTCTTCTGCAGCTCCGGTCACATGGTGGTTCTCCACCTAAAAGATTACATGGCTGTCTCAACTCTTGCGAGACAAGGCTTCCTAGACATGTAGCCTCGCTCGTTCATGCATCACACGGCCGTACCATGCCATGGGTTACGCACATGGACTCTCCGCTTGCCTGCGGCGGGAGGCAGCTGCCGGCCGGCCGGCCTCTGATTCCTTCTTCTTTCTCTGGCCTCTCCAGCTTCAGCCGCAGCAGCTCCTGTCCACTGCCCACAGCCAGCAAGTGCTCCGCCCGCCCCTTTTTGCCCCCACGCCGCGACGAGAGCGAGGTCAGGCAGAGACAACCCAGGCAAGACCGAGGCGGGTGCAGACAACAGCATCCTCAGGGGAGGAAGGGACACCTGTGCCCTCAGTGCAGCCTCTGGGAGACAAGGAGAATCAGTGACCATTATGACCGTAGATCATCCCCGGCCAAATCGCCTCCTTCCACAGCAGCTTCTGGAGATGCCACTTTTTCCCTGCACTGCAGTTAATGGTATCCACGTTAAGGCAGAATCAAGTGCATCCGAGGGCCAGCTTGCTGCCATCACAACAGGATGACCTGGGGAGACAGGCTGCAGGGGAGGTGCTGGAGCTGGGGGCAGCTGCGCGGGGCCAGCGGGGCCGGGGAAGGCTCAAGGGGAGCTCTGGCGAGTTGGGAAGGCACCCGGCGCCTGGAGGGGCGTCCGCCTCCTTCCCCTCTTCCCTCCCACCAGCTCCCGGGAGCTCCCCGGGGCTGCCCGCCGCAGCACGGGCCTTGAGGCTTCCCGTCCCGCCACCCCCGGCGGCCAGCGGCCAGCAGAGACTCCCGCACCCGCCGAAGGAGCTCGCTCGCCTCACCGCCGACCTCGCCCCTCACCCGCCGCCATGCTGCTCTCGCGCACCGCGCATGCGCGAGCCGCCGCCGGCGCGCCGGAAGGGCCACGCCCGGCGCGCGACCGCCGCGCTGCGGGACCGCGCTTTGGCCGCGCGGCAGCAGCGCCCGCCGGGCGGCGCGTGCCCGGGGCGGCCCCGGCACTGCAGCCCCGCGCGTTGCGCGCCGAGCGCCCGCCGGCCCCGCGCCCCTGGGGCGGGAGGACACGCCCCCGGCGGGGCGGGAGCGGGGAAGGGGCGGGTCTGAGCTTGGGCTGGGGGCGAGGGGCAAGTCGGGGGGTGCAGGCGGCACCCGAGGGGCGGTGGGAGGGCGGTGCCGAGCATGGTGGGGCGGAGGGGGCACAAGGTCGGAGGGCAGGGGGTTCGGGGGAACGTCCCGCAAAAACCTCGCATGGGGCAACATCTCCATGGGAATCACTTGGGGGGGGGGGACGGGACGGGGGGACGGACGACAGGGATGGGGGGGGGGGGGGGGGGGGGGCGGGCAGAACAGCGGGGAGGAGACCCTCTGGGCCCCGGACTCTCCCCACCGGACAGCCCCGGCTGCAGCACCCGCGGGTCCCCGCTGGAGACAGAGCCAGGAGCCTCCGGCCGCAGGGCTGGCGCCGCCGGGCGAGCACGCTGAACGGCCGGCAGGCAAACCTGGGCAGGGGGAGCTGCCGAGCAGCACCAGACACAACACGGCAGCTCAAGAACAAAAATCCCAAGTTATGTCTCAGCATATGAGAAAAGTAACACAGGAGAAAGCAGAAGAATTCAGTGAGAATGAGGGATAGGATAGCAGTTGAGCTAAAGGAGGTCAGCTCAAACTACAACACATCTGTTCAAAGCCAGAGCCATCGGTACGCTTAAAAAAAAATTAAAAAAAAAAATCAATACTAAGACTCATCAATACAATTTTGAAAGCATTCTCAGCATAAAAGCAAACACCCTTGATAGTGCTGGAAAACGTCTCGTCCCTTTCTCACAGCACCCCTGGGGGGAGATACACCCCCCACCCCCCCCCCACCCGTGAGACCGCAGGAAGACCTCGTACCATCCTCGGACTCACCACAACAGCTACAGCCCTTGCGCCGCCGCCGCTGCTGCTGCACGTCTCGCTTGCTCAGTCAATAAATCTGCAGAGTGAAGTGTAAAACTCTAAATAAACATAACAAAGTCATGTTTAAAACGTTCTTTAAAGAAAGAACAAATCTCAGTCGTTCACTTTATACCGAAAAGGCACGTGGATGTTCATGTACATCCAACAACAATGCTCACACTACCAAAGTATTTGATTTGATGTTTGCGTTAACTGCACTCACCCAGCTGCAAGCAGATACCATTAAATCACCTGTCTCCAAAATACACCGTTCCCATCCGACTGGGGGGTTTCTTGTGCATTACACCATTAGGAGGGACATCTGGGCAGCTGCACCGCCCAGGAGAGATGCCACCCAATGGCCAGGGAAATGCACCACCGAAAGCCAGACAGAAATAAAGTACTTTGGAGTGCTCCCTCCAAATATGGGGAAAACCACCCATAACATTCAGCAGCCTCTCTTTTTAAACACATAGAAGAAATACCAAATTGCTTAAACACCCTCTTCAATCGTACCCTGAAGCTCGCGGGCGGTTACAGTTTAAACAAGGCAAGTCCATTTGTATATTACACAACATGAACTGTTTGGGGTTTTTTCCTATCAGAAATGAAACTTATAAAAAATTAGTAAGATAAGAGATCCCCATACTATTTTACTTTGGGGACACACACACACACACGACACACACACAGATGGGACCATGACGGACAGGGATGACGACACAATGCAGAAATCAACCACCCAGTTCTGCAATGCTTAAGGCTACCAAACAGGACTGGAAGATTTGCCAGAGAGAGGTGGGGGGAAAAAACCCACCAAACAAGCAAAAAAACCCCAAACAACAAAACAAAACAACACAACACAAAAAAAAAACCAACCCACGACCTTGATTGCTCTTAGTACAGATGTCAGTATCTCAGTCAGGTTTCCACGTACCCCTATGAGATATTTTAAACACTTAAGGACTGAAAAAGGAGAAAGCTTTTATCTGGAACACAGTCCATTTCTTCAGAACATCCAAACTCTGACGCACAGTTTCTTTCCCCTTTCAGCACCATACGATTCTCACAGAATCGTTTCTCAGCAAGCACACAAAACAGAAAGCTACGCACGCTCTCAGGAAGAGCAAATAAACGGAGGGGAGTACACTTCACACAGGCACAACGTGCTCCAGAACAGACCTTATTTTGAGTGTTTCTGCTGAAGCACTTCCTATCAAAACTAGAGAAGGAGAGCTGGCACGTTCTTCACGTTCACTTTAAAGTCCGTACTACAAGTACCTGGGGAAAAACGCAGACGCACGGGGCAGACGTACCTTGTCCTTGTAGGCCACTCGGGATCCTCTGGGCCAGTCTTGTACCTCCAGGGCAGAAGAAAGGGTCACCATGGTGAAATGATGCCAGTTGATAGTCTGCTGAGAGAGGAAAAAAAAAAAAAAACAAGCCACCTTTTAGCACAAAGCGGGCTAGGAATCGAAAGCTTCCTATTTCGGCGAAGGTTTGCAATGACTACAACCGAGTGGAGGAAAAAGCATTTTGCATCATCTTTGGTACAGCTGTTGAGACAGGCCACTAGAGATTTTGGTTTTCATAGAAAACTGGGTGCTTTCTGTCTTTTTTTTTTTTTCTTTTTTTTCTCCTTCTGACTCATTGGCAGCTTCAGTCTCACCAGAACTCCCTTCCTTAGATCGACACAGATAACTACGCACCTTTTCTCAAGCCTACATAGAGCCAGGGTTTCCTCACCCTAGACATCCCAAATCGAATACTATCCTTAAAATGTACAGCGACCCACCTGCCCTTGTCAACTGCCTCCTTGCAGAAACTGCCCCTTCACAGCTCGTCCCCGTCTCAGCGGATTGTCCTGCTGGAGGATGAAGTGCAGAAGATGCGTATCCCCACAGCATTTGTCTGTGAGGGTACATGTTCAGAAATACTCTGAATCTGTAAGACAGACAGGTGTAATTTCTGCGATTTCAATCATCAGAACTCAATTGTGAGGAAACAAACTAACGTTTAAATGAAGGGTCTGTACGCTACAGTCCTAGGAGAGGGGCAGGGGGGAGAAAGGCATTACAAATTGGAAAAAAAAAAAAAAAGGGCATGATTCGGAGCTCCCAATCATGACGGAGCGGTGGGGACAGTAACAAAAGCAAAGACAAACAGCAGCAACGTTAAGTGAAATCCAGCTTTAATTCTGATCACGTCTTTAAGAGACTCCCCAAGTCTATACCTCAGTCCTACGAAGGACTAGTCCTTTTTTTTGAAGGACAAGTTGTTTTTTTTTTTTTAACACATAAAAGTCCCAGACTGAGGGCTCCACGGAATAGCATGTGGACTGAACCACAGGACAAGCAGTCATCAACACTCTAATGAAAAAACCAAATCGACTATAAACCAAGTTTAAACATCACTGTCCATCCTGTTTCTTTGGTTACATTTCTACCGGCATCTAGGTGCTCAAGAGTTCACTGTCCTCACACCACAGGTTACTGACAATGTACTCGGGCATCTAAAAATAAAAAGCCATCTCCACCCCACCCATAAAATCAGGGTGAACCACGAGAAGAGAAACTCTCAAGGCGGCAACAGGCAGCTCTGCACTTACCACGGAGGAAAGTCTGTTCCTCGGCCCGGAAAAAAAAACACTCTCGACTCCCAAGGGACCTCCCGGGGAACGAACCGTGCTCCATTAACGGCGTTTTGTCCCCAGCTTCTCTGCCCCGGGCTTGGGTGGGGAGGGGCGGCGGGGCCCTTCCACTCGCCCTGGCCCCTCCGCGCTCCCCCAGCCCCACGTGGGCCATCGCCCAAGCACCGACCGCATCCGCCCGCGCGGGATCTCCCTCGTGGGACGCGGAACGCGACGCCGGGAAGAGGCGGCGGAACAGGAACCTCTTGGTCAGGTCGCCCGGCCAGCGGCGAGAAGACCGAGCCAGGTTCTGCCCGAGGGGCCGGGCAGGGCCCCCTGGAGCCCCAGCCGGCCCGTTTCCGTCCCCTTTGCCCGGCACTGAGCAGGCCCCGCCGCCCCGCCCCAGACACCGGCGAGCACCGCCCGGCCCGCTCCGGCGCACCGGCAGGGCAGCCCAGCAGCGCCGCGCCCCGGGACCGCCGCTCCCGCCGTGCCGCGAGAGGCGCCTGCCCGGCTTCAGGCCCTGCGGGGACACCGCCCTCCCCACCCTCCCCCCCACGGCGCGGCTCCCCCCCGCTTCTTCCCACACGGCGCGGCTCCGCCCGCAGCCTCCCCCGCCCCGCTCCGCGCCTCCGACACGGGCCCCGCCGGCCTGGCCGCCCGCCTCACGGCTTTCCCCGGGACCCACCGGTCGATCGCCCGCTCCCCACTCACCCGCTCCCCCGGCGGAGCCCGAGCCAGAAGAGCCCCAGCCGCAGCCCCAGCCCCGCAACGTTCGGTGACCGCGCCGCTCCTGCCGCGACTCGCACTGCCGGGCGGTGCACCGGAGAGTGCAGGAAGCCACGCGCCCCGGAGGGGCGGGGAGAGAGGCGGAAGTGACGCTTCCGGCGGCGCGACAGGATGCAGGAACACGCGCCCACCAGAACGGGGGATGCGGCAAAGCGCGCCCCCTGCCGGGCGGGGGGAGCATGGAAGACACACCCCTGGGCGGGCGGGAGCACCGCTGGGCAGCGCCAAAGCACGCGCACCAGGGGCGGGAGGAGGGAGCGGGACGGCACCTCCGGGCGGCCGGCGACCAGGAGACCCCGCGCACCCGCCGAAAGGGATGACTCGCTCGCCTCACCGGTGGCCTCGGCCCTCCCCCGGCGCGCCGCCGTGCTGCTGCCGGGCACGCGTTTGCCCGGCACGCGCTTGCCCCGCCCACCACCGACGCGCCGGAGGGGCCGGAGCCGGCGCGCGAACGGGCAGAGGGCGAGGGGCGGAGCGGCAGCGGGGCTGCCTTACCGGGAGGCAGCAGACGGCGCCAGGCAGCCCCCGCGGTGTCGCATGGCCGCTGCGGGCGAACGGCAGCGTGGAAACAGCGAACGACACCGCGGGTCGGGGCTGCAGTACCTGCCCTTGGCCGCATGGTGGCAGCAGAGCGCCGCAAAGCGAACTGAAACGCGCAGAAAGCCCATTTAAGAAGCGCGGGCTCTGAGGAAATCCGGGGGCGATGGACAGAAAAGGCAGCGAACGTGCCCCTCCAGCCCGTATCCGGGGCTACACTGCAACAGCTGCCCTGTCCCCCGATGACCCCTCACTAGCCAGGGAGGGGCGTCGAGAAAAGGGGAGGAGACCTGCGGGTCGAAGTGAAATCGGGTTTAACGAGACAGCACCACTACCAACAGAGGCATGCAAAGTTACACTGGGCCAAATGAACGTGCAGCAGCCACGATCGACAGGAGAGGGGTCCTCGGGAGCAAGGAGAAGCAGGGAAAGGAGAGAGCCCTGCAGGAGCCCCGCGGGAGATCCCCTTCCTCAGCAAACCTTCCCCCTTTATACTGAGCATGACACAGTGGTCTGGGCTACACCTGTAGCTGACTCAAACTGCTAACAGCCTGCTGAGCATTGCTGGGCTGTGATTCTGGACCAGCCAAACCATGACAGTGAAACACAGACAGGCAAGGCTGTAGACAGAAACTTTTAAAAGCGATGGGGATTAAGGAAATAAGGGAAAAAAATAAAAATAGTAATGGAGAAGTAGAAAGAAAAATCTGTAAAGCAAAGGCACTGAAGAAAAAGAAAAAGTTAAAACTTAAGATATCAAAAAGCAAAGAGTAGATGTAGAAAATACAGTGTAAGCAATAGGGATTAGGGAAATAAAGGGGAAAGATATAAAAATACAGAAAGTGACAGCCAACAAAAATGGAGACAGAGAAAGAAAAATTTAAAAGGATGGTGGTGAGGAAAGATAAGGCATAATTAAAAAATAAAGACAGGATGTGGGATAAAAGTAGATAGAAATCTTTAAGAGCAACAGGGTACAAGAAACAGAAATAATTTAAAAATAGGGTCGGGGAGGTGGATAGAAGAAAATTGAGGAAGAATTTTTTTTTTTTTTTTAAGTGAGAGCATACAGGACAGAGAGAGGAATTAAAAAGGAGGGACAGGGTGCCAGAGGGAGGGAAAATGAGAAAGAGAAATTGCAATGCAGTGAGGCACAAGAAACACGGGAAAGCATTAAGAAATTGGGAGAGGGAGCCAGAAAATGGGACACCATGAACAAGAGAGGGCTGGAGAGGGGGACAAGGGTGTAGAGAGGAGAGCTGAGAGATTGCACCAGAAAATAGGGACCGAGAGACAAATCGGAGAGATGGGGAGTGAGGCAGAAGGGACTGACGAGACAGAGGCAAAACAAGGGCCGGGGACAAATTCTAAAGCAACAGGGAAAAAGAAACATAGGCAAGAAATTAAAAATAGAAACAGGGAGCCAAATAGAAACACATGTAGAACAAATATTTCAAAAAGCGATGGAGTACGGGAAACACAGGCAAGAAATAACACATGGGGGCAGGGTGACAGATGGAAGAAGCAAAACTGAAGAAGTGGTTGGGTAGAGGACACAGAGGGAAGAATTAAGAACTAGAGTCAGGGAGATGGACAGAGGGAAAAGCAGAAAGAATATTTTAAATGTGAAAGGGTACAAGAATTAAAAGAATAGGTATATGGACCTGCGTAAAGGGATGCAGGCAAAAATGTGAAAAACAACAAGATACGAGAAACAGGCAAGAAATTAAAATTAGGTCAGGGAGGGGGAGAGCAAGAGAGAGGTTGCAAGAAAATTTAAAAAGCGACTGGGTTCAAGAGACTTAAGTGAGAAGTTAAAAGACAGGAACGGAGAGGTAGAAACTTTCAAAAGCAATGGGGTACAAGAAACATGCAAGGAGGAAAAAACAGGAACAGAGAGCCCAGTAGAAGCAAACTGCCATGGGTTGACCTTGGCTGGCTGTTGAGTGCCCACCAAGGTGCTCCATCACTTCCTTTCCTCAACCAGAGGAAGAAAATACAACAAAAGCGCTAGTGGAAACCCACCACACTTCCCACAATCAACAGGGACCTGGATAAATGGAGGCAGGGAGAGAGGGAGACCTAGAAATGCCCTTTTCACAAGCAATAGGGCAGAATGAGAACAGAGCTCGTGGGGTGCCAGGAAGGAAACGACATAGAAAGGAAAGGTAGAAGGTGACACTTTACAGGGCAATGCTAGCAAAAGAGCAAAAAGCTTTGGGGAACTAGACAGCCTGAAAGGCAGACAGAGGCAGGGACAGGCAAGGAGGCAGGCAGAGATCCAGAGAACCGGGGCAGGGATGGCCCTGGACACACACGAGGGGACACGTGGCTCCTGGTGACAACGGCAGACCTTCACCGCCCCGAGGCTTTTCTTTCTGTCTCTGCCCCTTCCTCCTCCACAGTGCCAGCTGCCTGACCTTAGGAGCAGGCGGTGGGTGACTCAATGCACTTCTCTCACGAGGTTTCCTGGACATGCAGCAGCTCACACGTGTGCAGCCAACAGAGGCGCCAAGGTCCTGGTGCTGTGTTATGGTGGCATTCTCTGTTGTGGATGGGTGGGAGGGATCCTTCCTTGCCACAGGGACCAGCTGGAGACAGTTGCCTGTGGAAGCCCCTTGGTTTGACTCCTCAGCCAGCTCCTGCAGGCAGGCATGCCCAGGCAGCCCCCTTCATAGCCCAAAGTAGGGCCAGCCCCATCATTAGCCTCAGTGGCCACACCTGCCCCAGCTGGAGCCCATCAGGAACAGGGGCCTGGGCAAAGCCCCACAGCACATGGCCCCCTCCCCGGCACCTGCCCACAGCCACGAGCTCTGCACCCAGGGGCTTGAATACCATCCAGGGGCACAGAGGAGGCAGGAAAAGTTTACTCACCTCTGCCCAGAACAAATCCTGGCACTGAGCTGGCTACAAGGCTCGGTGTGCAAACACAGCAAACGCAGCAGGAGAGAAGGGAAAAAGCAGGAGGAAGGTAGAGAAGAGGTGGGGGACAGGCAGCCAGTAAACGGGATGCTGCAAACAGGAGAGGGACAGGGAGCAGGACAGTAGCATAGAGAGAGGAGTACTGGGACACTGAGCAAAAAACCCAGGGAGAGATGGAGGAATACATAAGAGCGAGGAGGAGCAGGAGAGAGAGGCCAAAGGGACCAGCAGGACCACAAGGCAGGGACAAGACAAGGGACAGGGAAATATTGTAAAGCAATAGGGGAAAAGAAACAGAGGCAAGAACTAACACATAGGGTCAGGAAGACAAAAAGAGGGAGCCTTACAAAGACAATGTAAAAAGTGACACCATTTCCACCCCCGTCTTGACTTCCACATTTTCCCTGACTTCGCACCCCATCTCAGCCTCCACTTTCTTCCAGCCCTGCCTCTCCCCCTGGCTTGAGGGGAAGCCCCAGTGCAATCAGGAAGGTGTTAGGCTGTCCATCAGGCTCCCACAGCAAAGGGGCCAGGACAGAAAGCCATTGCTGGCCCTCCCCATCCCTGGGCAGCCCTTTCCCAGGCAGCAGAAGGAGCGGCAGGCAGGGCAGCAGAGGTGGACCGGGACACACACAGGAGAACGTGTGACTCACCCCAGCTCCTGGCACCAGCTCAGATCTTCAGCACCCCAACACTTTTCTCTCAACTCCCCTCCACCGCCAGGCTGGCCAGCGGCTCACACACACAGCCGATGCAGGCACCAAGCTGCCAGCAATGTGTGCTGGTGGTCTGCTCCATCATGGACAGCTCAGGGGGATCCTTCCTTACCACAGGGACCAGCCATTCCATTCTGGAGGTAGCTCCAGCTACCTCCTCAGCCAGTTCCCCTTTATCAGCTCCCTCAGGCAGCCCCTTTATAGCCCACAGGAGGGCCGGCCCTGTTATTAGCCCCACTGGCCACACCTGGAGCCCATCAGGAACAGGGGCCACAGGCAAGAACAAGCACCCAGGGACAAGGAGCTCTGAAGAGGGAGATGTAGGAAGAAAATGTAAAAAGCAATACTGCTTTTCCACTCTCCCACCCACCCCTGCCCTTGGGAAAGCCTGATGGAAACCATGAGACTTCAGGGTGTCCCTGCTGGGTGCCCCTCATTCCCCCTGATATCTACTGGTGATGGCATTTTGGGCCCAAGGAAGTGCCAGAGCGAAGTTTGGAATGCAAACAGTTTGTTTAAAACAGTTTGCATCTGGAGCAGCAGTTCTTGTAGTGGTGGGGGCAAGGCAGGTGCATGGAGCAGGGACAAGGGGAGGGGGACACAAAACATGGTAATGGGAGGCAGGTGCAAGGCACACCCATGGTGGGGGGGCGGGGGGGGGGAGGAAGGCAGGTGCACAGGGGGAGGATAGGGTGTGAGCTATGCACACCCATAAAGTGGGTACAAAAATCTGTCAGGGATAACCTGATTGAGGAAGATGAAGTTGACCTTGACAGCATTCCAGTATACCCTTGAAAAGACAGAAGAAGTGGATGAAGAATGTTGTAAACAAGTTTGAGGAAGTTATAAGAGATTGAGCAAGAAGAGACTGAGCAAGTAATACCACAGAGCAGAAACTTGGCAAGAGAACAGTAGGTACAGTGAGAAATACAGTAGGAGCTCCAGCCAATCATTATGTGAATGGAGGTGAATGGACAAAGCTATTGAGCGAATCATTTTAGCAGCCTTAGTGCATGAACAGGTGGACAGATAAGAAAGGTTATAAAAGGGTACGCTTTTTCTGCTGCACCATCTCAGCCATCTTGGTTTTTGCAACTTAATAAAGACTGCCTTCTTACATATACTCTTGTCGTTGTCCATCCCTACCATGAAAAAAAGCAGGCAAGGCAGGCCCATGGGAGGCAGGGACATGACAAGTAGGGCCAGGCACACACACGGGAGTCAAGGCCACAAAGATCGGGGTGGCATGGGAAAAACCCCACCTGAAGGCAGAGACAGGGGTATGGGGGGGGCATAGACAGGTGCAGATGTGGTGCACATCCTCATGCTACTCGATAATCTCACCTTCAGTCCTAGGAAAGGAAATGGGATCACAAACCCTTGTCACAAAAAACAAGTTGCCATCCTGCAGGAAGTTCAGAATTCCAGGAAAATCCAGTGCACCTATGTCTTGGTTTGAAAGACAGGTGTCTGTGGAGGAAGGCAGGAGCCTCCCTTGAAATGGAAAGTGCAACCCCCTTCCCTCCAAATTATTATAATTTTGAAATTAACGGGCGTTCAGGCAAAGATACGGGGAATAGGAATAACAGTTCTTTACTAATATATATATATATATATATATATATAAAAAACACAAGGCAGGGAAAAAACAAACAACCCACTGGTTTACACTGACAGAGTCAGGAATACAACCTGACACCCTGTTAGGGTGGCAGTAGCAGTCCGATAAGATGCTGGCTGCAGTCCTCCTGAAGCGATGGATGTAGTTCTGTGGAAGCAGCAATCAGGTAAAAGAGTCTGGTCTTCCTCCGAAGGTCCAGTGGTAGGTAGGTAGCTCTTGTCCTCTGGAACTCCAGTGGGGGGAAAAGCTCCTCTGGGAATCCACTGGAAGAAGGCTGCTAGGGTGTTCAAAATCTCTGTTTTTATTTGGCATGGACTGCTTGGCTCCTTCCCCCCCGCCCCCCCCACCCCCGGGCGGAGCATCTCACAATGGGATGGGGAGTCGTGAGGCAGTTCCTTGATGGGCCATTAACAGGAGATAGTCCAGGAGCGAGTTATCGATGAGTCAGGCGATAAGGCATTGTTGTGCCCAGTAACAGGAGATAGTCCGGGGGGGGGAGGCAGAGAGCACCGCCCCACCTGGTCTCAACAGCTCCTGAAGATGGTAATAGAATATTTTTTTCTTTTGGCACATTTTGCACTGTAACCCAGGACAACCTAGAACAAAACCACAGCAAAACTGTCAGTTAAAAAAGCTGTGTGTTTTAGAACCCTCTCATCACCCCTTAACACTCCGTATGAAACTGCTGACAAATAATAAAAAAAAAAAGCCCAAGCTGCATCCCAGGGCTCTCTCTACTGTGGGTGCTGCTGGAGCTTGCCCAATCCCACAGCTCTCACCTCGCCCAGAAGGAGCTCCCTGGGCAGAGCCCGGGACTCATCTACCCCAGGCCCCGCCCACTGCCTTTCCAAACATCCCCCGGGGAAGGGGCCGCCGCGGGGCACAAAGGTGAGAGCGTCCGGTGCGTAGCCCACTCACTGTAGGCGGTAGCAGGAGAGAGCGCGGCAGCGCGCACCCGGAGCTGCAGTACCGTCTTTTGGTCACAGGGTGGCAGCAGGGTGCGCGGCAGCGCCGCCGGGGCTGCATAACCGCTTTTTGGTCACAGGGTGGCAGCAGGGAGCGCGGAAAGCTCCGCTGGGCCTGCAGTACCGACTTTCGGTCACAGGGTGGCAGCAGGGAGCGCGGCAGCGCCTTCGGGACTGCAGTACTGCTTTTCGGTCACAGGGTGGCAGCAGGGAGCGCGGCAGCGCCTTCGGGACTGCAGTACTGCTTTTCGGTCACAGGGTGGCAGCAGAGAGCGCCACAAATCGGTGTCACCGCACACGCGCGTGTACCACGCCCCAGTACCCAACCCTAGTCAAATCGTGGTAGCAGAGCGCGCCGCAGGCGGCCGCCAGCGCGCATGCGCGTACCCCGGCCTGCAGTACCGCACACCCCCCACGCGCAGGCAGCACAAAGCGCCGTTTCACGCAGCACCCCCGTGCGGTCACAGCGGCGCAGCAGCACCTGCGTCTTTCTCTGACACTGGGGGTACAGGGGGACCCGGAGAGGGGTGGGGGATGACCGACACCAACGGCTCTCCCCGGCATAACCCACAGACGAGCACTCACCTGCCACAGCCCACGAGACAGAATCCATGCTCGATGCCTGCCCCCCGCCGGATCATCGACGCCGGCTGCCGCACAGCAGAGGGGTGGCAGGGCGTCCGCCAAAGGACAGTGCCATGGCTCTTGCTCGCACTCGGCTCTGCCACATTCCCCGTCTCGGACCACGCCCGGACGGGCTCCCCAGAGCAACAACTGCCCCTTTCCCCACCGGACAGCCGTGGCAGAAAGCTTGGACAGAGACAGAGCTGGCCCCGCGGGGCGAGAGCGCTGAGCCACCGGCAGGCAAACCTGGGGGGGGGGGGGGGGGGGGGGGGGCGAGCTGCTGCGCAGCACCGGACACTCACAGCAAGACATCGGGAAACAAAAGGCCCCAGCCATAGTTCAGCACATTAGAAGAACAACACAGAAGCAAGGAGAGGAATTCAATAGAACGAGGGACAGGAGAGCAGTCGAACTGAAGGAGACCAGCCCGAAATACAGACACATCCTCTACAAACCAGAGTGATTTGAATACTTAACACTCCATAGAAAGACAAACAGATACGATTTCCAACCCCTTCTTAGCAGAAAAGCAACTGCTCTTGCTCATGTTTGATGCCCTTCCTTAGAGCGCTGCTGCAGAACAAGGCTGTACACCCCCATCTAGATCTATGCTTACACCTGTCTCCAAAATACACAGTTGTTATTTGACTCTGCTCCTGCCCCACCTTGTTCTATCATGTCACATGATTAGAAACCAAGTACTTCAGAGCGCTCTGTCAAAACACAGGGAAGAAACTCAGTAACATGCAGCTGCCTCTGGCTTGGAAAGAGTTAGAGAAACCCCTGACCGCTTAAGTACACCTCATACATTACATGCTGTACTGATTCGGCAGCGAGTTTAAACCGCGTTAGTCATTCTGCCAATTATACAATTTTAACTTTCTCTAGAGTTTCATATATGACAGGAAAAGATCAGTGAAATAATAGATCCCCCACATGGTTTTACTCATTAAAAAGAAAAAAAAAAGAAATTCAAATCCCCAGGGCTGCAACAGGTAAGGCCACCGAACAGGACTGGCAGATGCACTAAGGCTTCTGGCTGTACCAAAGCACGCAGAGGAACATTTTTTAATCGTATCTCGACCGTTGCAACCAAGAATGTAAAGACCAGCGACGCCATCCACTTTTGGAACACTTGCTGTGCTTCAGTCTTTGGAAACAAATTGACTTTGCTGTTGTTTTGTTTTTCAAAAGAGGGCAAAAAGTCTCACTGCTCATGACTTCTACAGCCAAGCACA
>NW_028237807.1:0-160947 GCF_034619465.1 Leptosomus discolor
TGCCCTTCAGTTTTGGACTGAAAGAATTTAGTATGAACTCTGGAGATTTGCACCAGCCCTTTTTCTTCCTCTTGGACCTAAGTTTTCACTTGGATAGCCTGCATGGCAGGGGGCTTCTGGGCTGCTGCGCTGTGCGCTGCTGGCTGAAGGAGTGGAGGAACCAAGGTGTTTTAGAAACACTACAGGCAGCAGAGAGCTCCTGTCAGGGCTTTCACTTCCAGGGTCTAAACCACTTCTCATGTCTTTGCTGCTCTTTTGTTTCTAGGGCATCTGGAACTGTCTATACAGCACTCGACATCAGCACGGGACAAGAGGTGGGTGTCAGCAGCCCCAGCAGATTTGGCAGGGGTTCAGCGCTTTCCCCCATGGTGCGAACAGCGGATGGGCTTTCGGATCGCCAGGAGATCTTTACTGCAAAGACTTCCACATGGCTGGGGGCTTGTGGCTGGGGGTGGGGGCAGTGTCCGAACACTGGGCTCCCCCCTGGGCTGCACATTCACTGACGGACACCCACCCCTCATCCTGCCCAGCCGCACGCCCGACGTGCAGCCCCCCAGCGATGTCTCCCCACCCACGCACCATTCCGTGCCCCCCCAGCCGTATGCCCCCCAAGACCCCAACTACGCACCCCTCCATTCCCATTTACCCCCTCAGCCGTGCCCCCCCCATGCCCTTCAGCCACTTTGGGCCGAGCTCTCCTGTGCTCCCCAGCCATGTCCCCCCACCCAGCCATGCCCCCCCCCATTTTGGGCGATGCCCCCTGAGCCCCTCCAGCCATGCCCCTGCACCCCTGCTGGCCCCTCCCCCCGTGCTTTGCCCGCACCCCCGGGCTCCGCTCCCCTGCCCGCGCGCCCCCGACCCGGCCGTGGCCCCGCCCCCCGCCCCTCCCCATTGGCTCCCGCCGCGCCGCTCCCCTGTTAGTTTTCGAATATAAATAGGGGCGGCCGCGGGCGCGCGCCCCCCCCCCTCGCGCACCGGACGGCGGAGCATCGGCGCGGCCCCGCTCCGCTCCGCCGGGGCCGGGAACGGTCGCTCCAACGGGTGTAATTAACGCCTCCCTTCCTTTCCTGCACTCGCCATGGCGGCGCAGGGCGGCCCCGGTGGCCGTGGGCTAGCCGGAGTGGCCAGGAGGCGAGCGGGCATGTCGCCGGTCACCCCGCTGACGCTGGATATGGACAAGCTGGTGGGACTGGGAAGGTGAGTGGAGACGGGGGGGCTGCCCCGCACCGCACCCCCCTCCCCCCCACGCGTGAATGCTGCCGGCTCAGGGCAGTGCTGAGCGCGGAGGGGGGGACACCACCCACCGCCCCACCCGAGGGGGGCACCCCGAGGGGTACCGGTGGGTCCCCACGGGCTGATCGCCGCCCCCGCCCTGCCCGCAGCCACTGGGACACCCCGAAGCGGCGGGTGGCGGGGCTGTCCTTGCAGAGGCGCCGGGCCAGCCCGTGCCGGGGGTCGGCAGCCTTGGGCTCCCCCCGCAGCTCCGTCTCCTCCGAGTCCTCGGACGCGGGTGAGCGATGGGTGCTGTTGCCACACCCGCCCCTGCCCCGATTCCCCTCCTCCCCTGGGCTGGGGGTGTGCAGGGGGAGCTGTGCCGAGGGGGTGGGCGTTGGGCAGGGGGTTACTGCATGCGGGGGGGGGGGGGGTCTGGGAAGGCAGGGGAGGGGTTTGAGGGTGGGGAAGGGTCTTTCTGGGGGTGCACGTGGGAGCCGGGGCCCTCGCTCTGTCTCAGCTCCTGGTCATGCTCTGAGTCAGACTGGGATTTTAAACTGGGATTTCCTCCCCAGCGCTTCCTTCCCTGTGCTGGATGATGGGGGTGGGAGCCCCCCCACCCGCCCAGGCCTGCACCCCGGGGGGGGCTCGGCTGTGGACCACCCCAGTGGGGGTCCCTGTGCAGGGTGATGTGGGACATGTTGGCCAGGATGGGTGGTCCCAGGGTCGTCCCTTTACCATGCTGGAGGACAGGGGGAGCTTGGGGTGAGGGTCCCGCCTGAGCACACAGCAGATCCCACCCTGTGGCCCCCTCCCCAGCGCTAGAAGGGAACATAGCTGGGGGGGGGGCTCCCCTGCACCCTGCCAGCGCCCCACAGGAGCAGGGGGGGGACCTGTGCTGGAGCAGGGTCCCGGGGGCACGACGTGCCTCCCACCCGCCCCCCCCGGTGCTACCCCTGCCCCTTGTTCCCGCAGGAGTGGGGCTGGACTCCCCCACGCTGGAGGACCCCGCTGCACTGGAGGAAGTGTGAGTGTCCCTCGCCCCGCGTCCCCCCACTCCAGGAGGTCTCCACCCTTGCCCACTGTGTCCCCCCCGCTCACCCTCCCCAGGCTGCCTGCAGTGCCCACGCTCAGCCTGTCCCAGCCTTGCTGGGGGGCTGTGCTTCTAGCTGTGCCCTCCACTCCAAAATTGATTTTTGGTGGGGGGTGGTGTGAGAAACCACCTCTAGTGGGGGTGTCAGTGCTGGTGCTCGGCCCAGCCCTGCTGCAGGCAGGGGTCTGGCAGCGGGTGCAGGCAAGAAGCCTCTGCGGTGCTGCTGTGCCAAGTCCTCCTCTGGCAGGGACGGCCGGCAGACGGCTCGCTGCCTCACCACGCAGCGGGGTGAGGGTGCTGAGCACCTCCCTGGGCTCCCAGCACCCCCGCCTCAGCCTCCTTGGGGTGCTGCTGCCCAGGCCTGGCAGATTTGGGGTGTAGGGATCAACTGAGAGCCGAGCTCTGCAGGGCTGAGGGGCTCTGGGTGCCACGCCAGTGGCTTCGCCCACTCCCGGGGCCGTTGGCAGAGCCCCTCTCTGGCAGATGTCGGGTGACTGAGTAACTGGGGGCAGATGGTGATGCTGGGGCAGCCTTGGGGCTGGGTGGGCTGGGCTGCAGGGGACACGCCAGTGCCCCCTTCGTCCTGTCGCAGTGTGCAGCTGCATGGCCATATGGCCGACGGCCAGCATCCCCAGCATCCCCGCTGCCGGATTTACATACAGGTGGAGAGCGGGCGCCACTGCCACCAGCTACATCTGGGCCCCGAGCGGGGTCAGCGGGGTGCCCTGGACCACCTCAGCGTGCTGCTTAACCCCCCAGCCCAGATTGGGGTCCCCCGTCTGAAACCAGTGATTTCCAGATGGGGTTTTAACCCTTTGTGGGGCTGAAAGCCGCTCAGCTGCTCTCCCCTTGGGGGGGCTGATGACCCCTGCGTGGGGTGGGGTCCCTGTAAGGGCTGCGGCTGCCCATCCCCGGGGCTCCTGGGCTGCTCAGGCTGGGGCACGGGGTGCCATCCCCCCTAACCCTGGCTCCTCTCTTCCCGCAGCTTTGAGACAGCAATCCCAGAATCCAGGAGAGCTCTCAAAGAGTAAGTGAAGGGGCTCTGTCCCTGTGCCCAGACACGAAAGCCAGGCTGTCCGTCTGCCCTTCCCTGGGGTTTGGATCAAGCTGTCGGTGTTGCTCAGTGGCTGGAGGAATTGCTGCCCTGGGGTCCTCTCCGGGGAGGTCTCACCCCACTGTGGGGACCCAGGGGACAAGGGGGTCCATGCCAGCTTCGGGGCGGGGGGGGTGGGACGCTGCTGGTCCAGGGCATCTTCTCTCCTCATTCAATCCTTTTCTTTTTGCAGCAATAAGCTCCTTATCCGGAGGATCCACTCACTGCCGGTAAGTCCCAGGGGCTCTGCAGGGCTGAGCTGAGCTGGATCCTGCTGTGCCCCTGGCTGAGCTGGGAGGAGGAGTAGGAGAAGGAGGAGGATGGAGCTGGGGAGCGCAGGGGCTGTGCAGCACCTCTCACCCCTCCCAACCCGCCCCGCAGCCACAGCTCCTGGGGGCCAGCCCGGTCCTGAAGAACATCTCCCACTGCCGGGAGTTCAACAGCCACGGGGCCAGGGAGCAGAGGGGCCCAAGGAAGCCTGAGGACAAGGTGAGGGGGGACAGCAAGGCTGGGGAGAGGGAGGCAGGACCGGGGAAGGGGCAGGGGGATGCCGTGCCCACCCCCCCCTCCCCCACTGCTGCAGGAGGGGTTTGTCTTCAAGAAGCTGCAGAGGCCAAGTCAGCGCAGCCGGCTGCCCGCCGACGATGGGGCTGCGGGGAGGGACCCCCTCAGCCAGAGACTCGGCTCTGCACCCGGCCTGCTGGTGAGAGGGGCTGGGGGCGCTGAGAGGGGGGCACCGGGGGTGGGTGGTCCTGCTGCAGGGGCTGCTGAGCCGGGACCTGCTGCTCCAGCCTCCCTGTTTGCACTGGAGACCTGTGGGTGTGGGAGCTGGGGGGATTGGGGTCACTGCGTCTGCAAACAGGGCTGGTGTGGGGCTGGCCCCACTCCTGAGCCATGGGCTGTGTCATGTCCCCTCCCCAGTTTGATGCCCCCGAGAAGGAAAACGTCGCCCAGGGCGAGAGCTCCATCATCCTGCGCCGGTGCTCCTTGACCTCCTCCATGTCTGAAGAGGAAGATGATGGCTTCGTGGAGATCCTGGATGAGGAGGAGATGAAGGTAGGGAGGGCTTCTCCATCTGCGCAGCTGGATGGACCCTGGGCAGGGGCTCTGTCCCTGCCCAGGGGGGTGCGAAGCAGCAGTGGGTCTCGTTCCCTTCATGCTCTCCTCTGTCTCTCCCCTGTGGCCCCCCCAGGTGCCCCCCCAGAAGAGCGATACCGACGGGCCACAGGGGATGGAGAACCTACTGACTGCGCCCCTGGTGAGGAAGGAGGAGGCTGAGCCGGTACGTTGGGTGTCTCGGGGGGTGGATGGGGCCCCAGGCTCCCCCTTCCTTGGGTCTCCAAGGTGGGGTCTGGGGGTGAGGGTCACTGGTTGGCCAGCAGCACTCACCCCCCAGGGCTTTGGGCTTGTCCTGGGTGGTGTGCAGCCACTAGAGAGGGACCCTTTTGCCTTTGTTCTCGTGGTGCTGGGGGGAGGGGGGTATGTGGGGGGAATGCTGGACCCTTGGGCAGCGACACAGGCTCTCTCCCCACACAGTGTCCGGTGAAGCGCGGCAGGTGCCGGCAGCTCTTCCGCTCGCCCTCGATGCCCAGCAGCGTCACCAGGCCCATCCTGAAGCGGATAGACCGACCCCAGGACCGGGACAACCCCGTCAAGACCAAGCGACAGAGGAGCGTGGCCGGTAGCCCTGGCGAGGAGGCGGCAGCGGCGGAGCCGGTGGGTGATGGGGAATCCTCGGGGTGAGGCGTCCTTGCCCATCCCGGGTGGGACTGCCCGGTGCCACGGCTCTGCCGGCGCCCTCGCTAACGCCGAGGGGGGTGTCTCTGGTTCATGTCCCCGCAGAAAGCACGGCTGCTGTGCTCCAGGTCCTTCTGCCACGAGGAGATGGAGAACCTGCTGGCCAACGACCATCAGGAGCTCATCGGGGACTTCTCCAAGGTAGGGCTGCTGGGGGTGCTGCAGGCTTGGGGGTGCCGCCTGCCCCCCTCTCCTGAAACAAAGGGGGACCATCAGTGGAGCCCTGCGCTGGTGCCAGAGCCCCAATACAGCTGGTGGCCCTTGTTTGGGACCAAGGGGACTTGGGGCTGAGACTTTCCAGCCTGAAGAGCCTGACCCACTGCTCTTCCAGTGCCGCAGCCCTGTCCCTCTTGGGAGGGAGCAAACGTCGCAGGCGGGGGGTCTTCTGGACTGGGGGGAGCGGGTGGCAGCCAGGACGTCTCCCCAGGGACAGATCCTGACCCAGCACCCGCCTCTCCTCCAGCCTTACCTTCTGCAGGCGGTAGAGGGGAAGCACCCGGACCTGAAGTACATTTCTCCTGAAATGGTAAGGGAGCAGTGACCTCTTCCCCAAAAAAACACCCCCACAGGGCTGCCTCCCTGCCCCGCCCCCCCCTCGGTGACGGGCTCCCCCCACAGATGGTGGCAGTGCTGACGGGGCAGTTCAGCAGCCTCATCGAGAGCTGCGTGATCGTGGACTGCAGGTACCCCTACGAGTACGAGGGAGGCCACATCAAGGTCAGAACCGCTGCTGCGCCCCTCGGGGCTGGGGACAGGGTGGTCATGGGTGGGGGAGACACAAACCTGTCAAACCTCAGAGGGGCTGATGCCCCCCCCCCAAAGGTGCTGAGCCCCAGCTGGAAGGAGGAGGGGGGTGATGACATTCCCAACAGATGGGGCAGAAGGGGGGCAGGGTATGGAGGCCCCCCCCCCCCTCCCCGAGATGAAATGGGAGGAGGGGGGGGCTGAAAGGGGCCCCTCTCCCTCGCCAGGGCGCCGTCAACCTGCCGCTGGAGCAGGACGTGGAGGAGTTCCTGCTGAAGAAGCCCATCGTGCCCTTCGACGCCAGCAAGAGGGTGATCGTCATCTTCCACTGCGAGTTCTCCTCCGAGAGGGGGCCCAGGATGTGAGTTTGGGGGGGTTGGGGGAGGTGGGGTGGACGCTGGGTTCTGCCGGACCCCCTGGGCATGGCAGGATCCTATCTGGGTGCCAATCCTGTCCCCTGTTCCGCAGGTGCCGGTTCATCAGGGAGAAGGACCGAGCCTGTAACGAGTACCCCCACCTCCACTACCCCGAGCTCTATGTCCTGAAGGGGGGGTACCGGGAGTTCTTCCCCCAGTACCAGGTAAGCCCCCCTAACTTTCACCCCCTGTGTGGGAGGGGGGGAGGTCCCTGGCAGGAGGGTGAGAGTGCTGGGTGGGGGGAAATCCCCCTCTCCGCTCCCCAAAACCCTGCCCTGTGAGGGGAAAGGGTCTGGCTCTGAGCATCCTCCATGAGGGTGGTACCTCCAGGGGAAGGGGGTTGTGCTGGGGGTCCTGGGGGGTGCTGGGTTTGCCCCAGGGGTTGGGGAGGGGGGCCTGCAGGTGCTGACAGAGCTGTGGGTGCCCAGATGCACTGCGAGCCCCAGGACTACCGGCCGATGGACCACGAGGACTTCAAGGAGGACCTGCGCAAGTTCCGCCAGAAGAGCCGCAGCGGGGCGGGCGAGCGCAGCAAGCGGGAGCTCTACAGCCGCCTCAAGAACTTCTGAGGGACCCCCGCAGCCCCCTGCCCACCCCCTACCCAGGGCTGCCGGTGCTCACGGTTGCCCAGCCCAAAACCTGGTTGCCCCCCTCCCCCCACCCCCCCCAGCCTTCCCAGCTCTGTGCTGGGTGCCCTGCCCAGCATCGCCCCCCTCAGCAGCGTGAGAACCGGGGGGTATGGTTGTGAGTTTTTACCCCTTTTTTAACCTAAACAGGGTTTAGGTTTTACCCCAAATGGTGGCTGGGGGCTGTAGCATGTGGGTGGGGAATGCCTAGGGGGGCTCAATCCCTGCCAGGTTCAAACTTCCTCTGGGAGTGGGGGTCAGGCTACCTCCCCTCCCCAGCATCAGGGATGGTGCTCGGGGGCTGTGGGGCAGCCCCCCAAGCCAGTGCCCCCCTTCCCCTTGCACCCTGGGCTGGGTGGGGGGTGGCTTTGCCAGCTTTGGGCAAGCCACGGGGCTGCAGCACATCACCCCCCCCCCCCCCCCCCCCCCCCCCCAGGGTGATCCTGTGTCCCCAGGCCCTGTCACACACACCACCACCACCACCCCGTCCATGAGGGCTGCGACCCCCCGTCAGCCAAGCTTTATTGGCAGAACTCTTATAGAAAAGCACTTAAACCTCCTTTGCAGCCAGGGGGTGCTGCAGGGGGTCGGGCTGGGGAGTGCCCCTTGTACTGGTCACTGACTATTTGGGGAGTTCCTTGTTGTTGTGGTGTTTTGCCACCCTGTTGGTTAACTTTGGGGGGGCGGGAGGGGCTTCACCCCCACCCCAGAGTGGCTGCTGCCAGAGCACCACATGCTGGGGAGGGGGGAATGGCCCCTGTGCCCCCATGTCTTGTTTGTTTTTATTTTTTTTTTTAACATTTCTGTTTAATAACTTTGTGAGGAGGGAAAGCCTTGGCTCTGGTCTGTGACTGCGCTGCGAATCTGAGGGGGCTCAGGGGTCCCCCCCTGCTTTGAGGGTGGGGTTGGGGCGCTTGAAGAAACGGGAGAGCTTTTTAAAGGGGTGATGGCTGCC
This sequence comes from Leptosomus discolor, assembly GCF_034619465.1. Classification (NCBI taxonomy): domain Eukaryota; kingdom Metazoa; phylum Chordata; class Aves; order Leptosomiformes; family Leptosomidae; genus Leptosomus; species Leptosomus discolor. The sequence goes on from NW_028237807.1 coordinate 7,937, forward strand.
CTGTGGGGCTGGGGTCACAGCTAGACCAACCCCCTCAGGGCTGTGTGTGGGGCAGGAGGAGGGGTGGGGATGGTGGGGTGACCGTGGGGTCCCACAACTGGGACAGTGGTGTGTGGTGGGGGGGCACCCCCAGCTCGGTTGTTGTGCCCCTCATGCTCACCCTGCCACCTGCTGCGCGCCCCCCCCCCCCCCCCCCCCAGGGTGATCCTGTGTCCCCAGGCCCTGTCACACACACCACCACCACCCCCCCGCCCCCGGGGTGATCCTGTGTCCCCCAGGCCTGTGACACCCTGACGTGCGGAAAAGACTTTACAACCCGAAAGGTTACACAGTAGGTGTGTTTATTGCGCGCAGATGCACGGGGGATCGCTCCACCACAAACGTCCATCCCCACCGTGGCCACTTCTCCAGTATTTATCCAGTTAAAACATCACCTATTTCGAAACGCCTAGACATATTCATGACCTGTCCCCAAAAAGGCCATTCCTTCCTGTCACTTGTCATTTCCATAATCTCCGCCTCGGGCTCCTCCTCGGGGCGCTTGCGCAGTTCCTCCTGGTGGTCCTGGGCAGGGGTCTTCAGGGATGAAGGCCGTAGGTCTTCCTCGCTCTGGTCTCCTCCCCTCTCCCCTGGAATCTCTAATTTGGCTGAGCTTGCAGTACCAGACTGGTTTCAGCCTGGTCTGTCCCTGTGTGCACATCTGGCTGTCTCCTTTTTGTTCTTGGTTAGAGATGGATGTTAGCGAGCCCTCCTTAGCCCTTAGCTCCTCCTGCCTTTGACGCCTTTGAGCCATGAATTAGGTCCTTGTTTCTGTCTTTTCTGTTTCCCTTATCAGCTTCTTTCTCAAGCAATTTGCAGGGGGTAGTGACTAATTGCCTACTTGCATGCATGTTAGTTCTGGGAAGCAAGTTTTAATAGGTTTAGCTTTTTTCTATGTAGCTCCCTATTAATATTTTCGATATATCTTCGGTTATAAAATATATTTTCTATATGTCCCCCTACCAATTCCCCCCTTTTCTATTGAGTTAAGTGAATTCTTTTACTTGGCTATTCTGGTTGGTATAATGCTTCGTACATTGAAGTTATTCTTCTAACTATACGCCAAACCCACATATATAGGGTCCCTACTAGAAATAATAAAATAGCGGTAGCTATCAACAACGCTACTATTGGATGCATTAGGACGTTAAAAAAGTCCGGTGTCTGAAGGTGACCACCCAAAAAGTGTATCCCACCATTTGTGTTCTCCGTCCTTTTTGACCCTTTTCAAGACCCTACTTATCTCATTTGCCTCATGATGAACAGTTATTAGAGTTTCCTGTCCGTTATTCTTGGCTTCCTCTAATATCCGTATTAAGTCTGGGTGTTTCAACAACCTTTTTGTCACTGCTAAATCCATCCCTGTAGGTGTGGGTTCTAGTTCAGAAATCAGTGTATAGTTTGATCTCAGGATTTGATGAGAAACCACAGGAGCAAAGTAGCTAAAGTCACATCCTGTGATGGTGGTAAAATTACAAATACAGAAGTTCGAGTGATTCCTGGTGTCTGTTTCTACTCCTTCTACAGACACAAAGCGACATGTTGTTCTTAAACAAGCACAACCTTTTCCTGCATAGACAACAAGATTTCAATGGTAATCCTATTTCACCAGGTGCCCAGACCCAGGTTACAAAGACAGGTTGTGTTAGAGTAAAATTATGCCAACAATCCAAGATACTGCAAGGCTTTCTATTTGTTGTGTTTGTTATTATATTGGATACCCCTATCTGGTATGCCCTTTTGTAGGAAGTTCTGTTAATTCCTCGGCATCCTACGCTTATGTTTTGACCCAGCATTCCCTGCAGTTGAGGCATCATTCTCTGAAGGTCTGTGCTCCAATAATTTTTGGGGTACACTTCATTTTTATGCATAACCACGGTGGTAAGGCTTAAGCTTTTTCTATCAGAGAGCGATCCCATATCCCCAGTATATTCAATATGAGCTTGGGTCCATGGCCATTCTGGGGTGTTACTGTTCGACCCTTGGGTTACGATAACTACAAATACAACAATTTTCCTGACTAAATCTTGGCAGGCCGAGTTACTAAACACTTCTGGGTGCAATATACTCATTTCGCTCGGGAAAGCTTTAGTTTCAGTTCATCCTCACCCTGTGTTACTTTCCAAGGAGTTTTAGGAGCTTTCTTCACTCAGGAGTGGTGAATCCAGGCGCTTTGTTCCCTGATCTTGATTGCCGTGAAAGAGGTAAGAAGCACTTGGTATGGTCCTTCCCACTGTGGCTCCACAGTTTTCTCTGTAAGAGACTTAACATACACCTAGTCTCCAGGTTGTATGTTATGCACTGGCCCATCCAAACCCCTGCATCGGGTTCCAAACACCTGTTTTTCAATTTTACGAAGCTGTTTCCCTAATGCCACCATATAGGAAGTCATCAGTTCTTCACCAATTTGTGAAGAGGTTCCCTTTTGTACCCCATAGGGTCGCCCATATAGGATTTCAAATGGGCTTAGCCCTTCCTTAGCTCGGGGTCTAGTTCGGTATCCATAGCATTGCTAGGGGTAGAGATTGTGGCCAGGCCCAATTGGTTTCTTGTCCTAATGTAACAATCTGTTGTTTAATCAGGTGATTCATTTTCTCCACCTGGCCACTGGATTGTGGCCGGTATGGAGTGTGTAGTTGCCAATCTGTCCCTAGATGGTGGTTTATTTTTGGCACAACTTTGGAGATGAAGTGCGGCCCTCTATCTGAGGACATCACCGCTGGGACTCCAAACCTGGGTATGATTTCTTGTAGCAACACCTTGGTCACCTCTCGAGCTTTAGCTGTTCTGCATGGGAAGGCTTCTGGCCAGCCTGAAAAGGTATCAGTTGGTACAAGCAAGTATTTATACCCCCCTTTTCTAGGAAGTTCTGAGAAATCAATTTGCCAGTGTTGTCCCGGACAATTCCCTTTCCCAATTTGGCCCATTTCTGGTTTGGGGACAATTTTTGGATTAGTCTGGAGGCAAAGGTCACCTTGCTGAGTCACTTGTCTGAGAGTGATGTATAAATATCGAGCTGTCCCGTGTCTGATAAGGTATTTGTGTAATGCCTCCGCCCCCCAGTGTCCCTTCTTGTGTTCCTCCCGGACCAATGGCCAAACCGTATAAGAGGGGACTATGAGTTTCCCATGTGATGTTACAGCCCACCCGTCCTCATTGTCTGTTCCTTCCAAATCTGTGATTAACTTTTGATCCTCCTTAGTGTATTCTGGCTTACCTTCTAGGGTTATCTGTCCGTCTGGGACTAGTGCTCCCTCTACCTTTACTGTTTCTTTAGCTGCCTGTTCTGCCGCTCTGTCCGCCAGTTCGTTTCCTCTTTCCAATTCAGTGCTCGCTTTCTGGTGTGCCCTGATGTGCATAATTGCCACTTTTTCAGGAAGTTGGATTGCATTCAAAAGTCTTAAAATTTCCTTCACGTGCTTGATAGTCTTTCCTTGGGAGTTCAACAGTCCTTGCTCCTTCCAAATTGCTCCGTGGGCATGTACCACTCCAAAGGCGTATTTAGAATCAGTCCAAATATTCACAGGCTTTCCTTCGGCCCTCTCCAGGGCCCGAGTGAGGGCTATGATCTCAGTCTTTTGTGCTGAAGTGTCAGCCGGTAGTGGTCCAGATTCTATTACCTTTTCAGCAGTGGTGATGGCGTACCCAGAATGTCGTTTTCCGCCCAGGATATAGCTGCTCCCATCTGTGAACCAGTGCTCTGCCCCATCCATGGGGGTATCCTTTAGGTCCATGCGGCTAGAGTACGTGGCCTCAATCGTCTCGAGGCAGTCGTGGTCCACTGGTTCTCCAGTCTTCCCACTAAGAAATGAAGCTGGGTTGACAATGTTAGTGGTCACAATCTCAACATCATCCTGCTCGACCATGATAGCTTGATATTTCAGGAATCTCTGTGGGGAGAGCCAATGTCCCCCTTTCACTTCAAGGACTGTAGGCACTGTGTGAGATAGGAAACCAGTCATTTTCTGACCCAGGGTAGACTTCTGAGGTTCCTGGACATTCAGGATGACTGCTGCTACCGCCCTTAGGCAGCCAGGCCACCCTTTGGCAGCAGCGTCCACTTGTTTGGAGAAGTACGCCACAGCTCGTCTGTATGGTCTCAGGTCTTGTGCCAGTACTCCTAACGCTATTCCCTGCTTTTCATGGGAAAACAGGAGAAATGGTCTACTCACATCAGGGAGTCCCAGTGCAGGTGCTGACATCAGGGCCTTCTTCAGCTGATGGAATGCCCGATCTGACTCAGCATCCCATTGGAGGTGACTTTGACTGGATTTTATCAGGGAATACAGTGGTTTGGCCAGCAGGCCATAGTCATGTATCCAGAGCCGGCGCCACGCCGTCATTCCCAGGAAGGTCCGCAGTTCTTTTACAGTCTGTGGCCGAGGGGTCTGGCATAGGGCTTCTTTCCGGGCTTGCCCCAAGGACCGTTGCCCTGCACTGATCTTATACCCTAAGTATGTAACCTGCTGCAAAGTCACTTGTGCCTTGTTTCGGGACACTCAGTACGCCTGAAGCCCAAGAAAAGTTAATAAACTTACAGTCCAGGTGACACAGGCTTCTCTGGTTTTAGTTGCAATGAGGATGTCCTCCACGTATTGTAGTATTTTTCCTTCTTCCGATGGTGGTTCCCATAATCCCAAATCTTTTGCTAGTTGGTTCCCAAAGATGGTAGGGCTGTTCTTGAAACCTTGTGGCAACACCGTCCTTGTGAGCTGGGTCTTCTGACCGCTCTTAGGGTTTTCCCACTTGAATGCAAAACTTTTCTGACTGGCTTCATGGAGAGGGAGGCAAAAGAAGGCATCTTTTACTTCTAAAACTGTACACCAAATTAAATCAGGAGTTAAGGTGATTAGCAAGGTATATGGATTGGCAACCCCGGGGTATAGAACCTCTGTTATTTTGTTAATGGCCCTCAGATCTTGGACTATTCGATAGGACCCATCTGGTTTTTGGACCGGGAGAATGGGGGTATTGAACTCCAATTCACATTCCCTCAATAAGCCCAATTCTAGGAATCGCTCTATTTTTGGTTGAATCCTTTCCCTGTCTTCTTTCTTTAGTGGGTATTGTTTGATTCTTACCGCTCTCTGTCCATCCTTCAAATTTCTTATTATTGGTTGGGCATTCTTGGCACGTCCTGGGGCATCAGTCACCCAAACCCCGGGGCAGACCTGATTAATGATCTCCTCGTCGATTTGTCCTTCTATGGGAATATTCACCAAAGACAAGCTCATTATTTGTACATATTGATCATCATTTACCTCCAGAGTAATCTCACCCTTTTTGAATTTTATCGTGGCCTCCAGCTGTTCCAATAGGTCTTTTCCCAACAGGGAATTCGGTGAATTTGGCATAGACAAAAATTTATGGATGCCTACCTGCTTGACCAGTTTATATTTTAATGGTTCCAAAAAACAAGCTTTTTCACTCTGGCCAGTTGCTCCCTTTACCATGACATAGTCATTTCCTAAAGGCATTAAAGCTTGATTCAAAACTGAGTATGTTGCCCCCGTATCAACTAGAAACTCCATTTTTTTGTTTTGTTTTGTTTTTCTCCTCATTTCGTTGTAATCAATGGATCTTCTAATCAGTCCATTACATGTGCGATCGTTTTTCTTGGGTTATCCCGCCACCTATTGTTCCCCTGACGCTGTCGCTCCAGACATTCCCTTTTCCAGAGACCCGTTTTTTTACATATAGCACATTGATCCCTGCTCAGGGGCGCCGGTCCACGTCTCATCCTGGATTTAGGTTTCCATTCTCTCTCTTCTCTAACTACTGCCACCAATTTGCCTAGACTCTGCTTATAATTGTCCTCTCTGTTGCTAAACACCCTCCAAGCCTCTTCCAATAACACTTCCAAGTTTCGACTATTTGGTGGATGTAATTTTTGTCATTTACGTCTGATATCATTCTGAGATTGTCCTAGAAATAGGGATACCAGATGTTGTATTCCCACTGCTGACCCGGGGTCCAGTGGTGTATGACAACACATCGTGTCCCTTAGTCTATCCAGAAATTTGGAAGGCGACTCGGAGGGACCTTGTTTCACTGCATATAGCACTGCTCGATTTATAGGTTTTGGAATTGCCTTCTCTATTCCTTTCACTACCCATCCTTGGTCTGCTCGTAATGTATCCACATCAGCTGATCGATTAGGGTCCCAGTTTGGGTCCTGCAAGGGGAAGTATTCTTTAACATCACCCCTTTTTATCTCATAATATTCTTTTGCCAAATCCCCGGCAGTTTTTATAACCAACTGTGTTTCTGTTTCGGTTAAGCAGTCCAATAACAGTTACATGTCATTGCAATCGGGGCTGTACTGTTTTATTATAAACTGGGGATTTTGAGTAACGCCTACTGGGTCACTGCGATATTTTTGGGCAGCATCTTTCCATTCCTTCAGCTCGTTACCAGAGAATGGTATTTTGACTTTTCCTGTTTCTCCATCCGGTCCACCTGCGTCCTGGAGAGGAGCTTGGAGAACTGTTTCTGTTATCTGCCTTCCCCGGGTTCGGGAAGATATCGGGCCATCTGGTGGGGAGGAGGGAGGATGTGGAGGGGTACGGACCCTTTCTAAGTCCTCATCTCGCCCTTGTGGCTGCTGAGGGGGCCTAAATAGATCACTTAGATCTTGTTCTGATCCACGGTTAGTTTGACTTCTCTCTGTACACCTTTGGCCAATGCTACAAGCCGAACAGCACCTTTTAATTTATTTTTGTTGTTGTTTTTGTTTTCTTTTTCTAATGCAAGGACAATGGGTTCTCGTGGGGGTACTAATCCGCAGTCCCTTTGCCACTCAGGATTGTCCCGGAGAACAAAGAACATATCAGCGTATGTTACTTCATCCCATTTCCCTTCTCTCCTCAGAAACAACATTAACTGTAAGAGCGTGTTATAGTCTAACGTGCCGCCTTCCTTAGGCCATTTTGCCCCATCTTCCAGCTTATAAAGCGGCCACCATTGATTGCAATACTTAATTAACTCTTTCTTCTTTTCTGTGCCCCCTTGTCCTGCTCTGTCTTTCCAATGTGTCAGAACACATCCTAAAGGGGATTTTTCATGAGGTTTACTCTTTCCTCCCCCCATCTTTTGTTTTTCAAACCCGAACCCTTCGCTTATCTTTTCCTTCCTTCTCCGCACAACTCTACTTTCAACGGACCAACATTACTACTTATCAATATCCACGTGTTACACAGACGTATCAAGGATGGGCACGGCACTCCTTATTCATACTTCAAATTATTACACTCGCTTCACTCTTCTCCGGCCGCCTCAGTCGCCCCAGCTCGGAACCGCGGATAGAGCTCCTCACTCACTTCGTATGTCTCACTCACGCATACACTCAGAATGTCCGGACAGTTTTGATAGTAACGACAGGAATTGTAATTGCAGGAAGCTTCAACTAACATATAAAGCCATTCACAAACGACTCATGTTGATCCCCAGGCAAATCATACAATTACCTCCCCTTTTGTTGCCAGGTGATGGAGTCCACCTACTCATCCAGGGCACGGGCAAACCGACTTCCCTGGACAAGAGTCATAACCAACATCCCCTGGCAAGATTGTGGGGTTTAAGTTTAGTTATTTAGCCTTCCCAGTGAACACCCTTCTAAGCAGCTGCAAATATTGGAAAGATGACATGATCGTGAGAGGCCCGCTTACCCTTCTCCTGCTTCTTATGTACCAGTCATTAGCAGGTCCGTCCTGGCTCCCGATGTTGGGATGCAGCGGCAACCTCGGATTTGCTCGATCTACTGCCAAGATCGCTAGCGGCCGCCCTATCAGTCAGCAAATCCCCCTGTTACCATGCAGGGTACCCTCCTCCCATACGGGGACTATGCTGCACGCCAGATGTCTCTGCTCGATTTACCAGCTGCCCCGGCCACGCGTACGACTTACAGGCCCCTCTCACAAAACATACCGTTTGATCCGCGGCTTCAGGAGGTTGGTGTCTGCTCCCGCGGTGAGCGGCTGGCAGCGGAGGCTCCTCCGAGGAAAGTGCTTGGGGTGAGCCCAGGGGCGTCCGTTCCCCAGGCGATCCCACAGCCGAGCAGAGAGCCTTCTGGCTGGCTCGCCAAAACTGACGTAGGGAAAAGACTTTACAACCCGAAAGGTTACACAGTAGGTGTGTTTATTGCGCGCAGATGCACGGGGGATCGCTCCACCACAAACGTGCATCCCCACTGTGGCCGCTTCTCCAGTATTTACCCAGGTAAAACATCACCTATTTCGAAACGCCTAGACATATTCATGACCTGTCCCCAAAAAGGCCATTCCTTCCTGTCACTCCATTTCCATAATCTCCGCCTCGGGCTCCTCCTCGGGGCGCTTGCGCAGTTCCTCCTGGTGGTCCTGGGCAGGGGTCTTCAGGGATGAAGGCCGTAGGTCTTCCTCCCTCTGTACTCCTCCCCTCTCCCCTGGAATCTCTAATTTGGCTGAGCTTGCAGTACCAGACTGGTTTCAGCCTGGTCTGTCCTTGTGTGCACACCTGGCTATCTCCTTTTTGTTCTTGTTTAGAGATGGATGTTAGCGAGCCCTCCTTAGCTCTTATCTCCTCCTGCCTTTGACGCCTTTGAGCCATGAATTAGGTCCTTGTTTCTGTCTTTTCTGTTTCCTTTATCAGCTTCTTTCTTGAGCAGTTTGCAGGGGTTAGTGACTAATTGCCTACTTGCATGCGTGTTAGTTCTGGGATGCAAGTTTTAATAGTTTTAGCTTTGTTTTCCTATGTAGCTCCCTATTAATATTTTCGATGTATCTTTGGTTATACAATATATTTTCTATGTGGCCCCCTATCACCAGCTGTCTTTTCCATGAGGTAATTTAGCTGTGCCTGTTCATCTCAGTGCCCTTGTTTTCTTCTTTCAGCCACCTGGTCGGTGATGAGCTCCGGGCGGTGACGGAATACATGGCCGGAGGCGCTTTAACCGAAGATGTTACCCAGTTTTGTATGGAGGAAGGGCAGATGGCAGCTGTCTGTAGGGAGGTGAGGGATCCCGCGTGTGCTTCCTCTCCCTTGGACGGGATGGTACTGGTGAACAGGTGGCAAGAACAGGAGGGATTTCATCTTGAGAGCTTTGTTTCTGCCTTGCTTTATGATATGGAGAAGAAAGGGCATCTTAAGTGAACTGCCTGACAGTGTCACTGCACTTTCTGTACTCTGTGATTATACTCTTAAACACCGTTATTGCATTACGTTTTTTTACTTTTTTTTTTTTTAGTTTGACTCTTCTCAACTTTTCCTCTTTAAACACGTGCCTGGAGCATGTCTGTACTGCATTCCTTGCCTGTAAAAGCAAACATGCTGGTGGCAGAATTTTAAAAGAACAGCAAGGCAAAGGAGAGACTCATTTGTCAGAGTCTCAGCTTAAAAGGATAGCATTCCACCCAAAATGGTGTTTGCTCCTGAAAAATGACTAAGGTGCTATTTCCAAATCTGCTGTAGAGCCTGACAATAAAGTCTTTGTCCTGCAACCTCCCACCCAACAGTGATCTACTTCACACCGAAGGAAGGGACTTTCTCATTTCTGGCAAACAATACTTTGTCATATGGATGGACATAGCACACTGATTGCGGCAGCAGCCGTCCTGCCTGTGCTTTCAGGGGCTAGTCTGTGACAGTAATGGACATTTCTCTTCCCAAACCTGATATGCCTTCCTTTGGAAAGTTGTTACTTTAATAGTGTTGAAGCAGCAAGCTATTCCTCTTGACAGTGCAATATTCAGGCATTGCTCGCAATTCATCTGGAAATTAAATGTTTTAGAGGCGTTTCATTCTTGAGTGATGAAATCTGGTCATTAATTTTTACCCTCATGTTTCCTTTTTACCTATCAGTGCCTGCAAGCCCTGGATTTCCTTCATTCAAAGCAAGAGATTCACAGGTTTGGGTTCAGCCTGATGCTGAGTCAGCTGAGTGCACCGCAGCTGGCAGGGTGGCAGTAGGCCTGTGTCCCTGGTTTGCGGGCTGAAAATTCCCAGCTTCCTTAACCTCAAAGGTTGCTTAGGGCTCCTGGAGAAGCCTCGGGTCAACTGTGAGGCAGGGAACTGGATTTTTTCTCTCTGATCAAATTCACATTCAGCGATTCCTGCCCTTGCCCAGATTATTTGAGATGCTCTTTTTCTCCCTACATGCCTCGTCTGCTGCAGGAGTTGAGATCAGCTTGAGCACTCAGAGCTTCACGGTGTCTTCAGGTGCCTGAGTAAAACTGCAGGAGGTTAAAATCAGGCACCTGGAGTTGGTCCCGTCTGTGTTCACTTCCTGGGCTCTTGGGCAGGGGCTGTTGCCCCTGAGCTGGGAACAGTGAACAGCTTGTGATGGACCTCCTGAAGTTCCCCAGTTCCCAGCTGGTTTTATGAAAGTGAATCAGCCCCAACAGGGACAGGATCCTTCTGCTCTTGTGTGTGGAATCACAGAGTGCAGCGAGAGCTCTCAGCTGCATCCAAACAGGAGAGCTGATAAGCAAGACCCATCTTTACAGGTCAGGTTTTTAGCTGATGGCACACAGTAGCTGTTGGGTTTAATAGTCACATTTAGACCCCATCCAGGGAGTTCTGCGAAGCCTGGAAACCAAAGGATGTTCTTTCACATTTTCGTGAATGCTTGTTTTAACAGTGCAAGGCACGCAGCAGCTTCCGTTCCTGACAGGAGTTGAAATATCTAAATGTACTCTAAGGGCATTAAAGGATCATTGATCAAAGAGTTAACACCAGTCTGAATGTAGATATGATTGTTGTTTTCCACGTGTAGAGCAAATGCATCCCCTGTTGCTCACGTTCTTTCCAGCCGATGCAGAACTCACAGGAATGAACCATTTTCCAGCCAAGAGTGGCCTGGATATTTCTGTGACAGTGTTTGTTTTCTCTCACTGGGATTTCCTTCCACCAGGCGTAGGCCTGGGGCCTGAGGGACAAATATTGGTGCGATAAACGTCCTTTGAAACGCTGGTTGGACCTCCCCAGTTTCAGTTTTAAAAATACCCAATAAACCAAATCCTAGGCATTCCTGTTTCACAGCCAGGCGAATGTAGCCGGAATAAAATTCCCAAGGCTGGCATGGGTGCTGTGTTCCTTTATCGCAGGAGAAGGGACGTCCCTGGGGCAGCACCATTTAACCGCGGTGAGGACAGGCCCTCCGGCTCACCGCTGTGCCCGGTGCCTGAGGGCAGCTGCAGAGGGGTGGGACAAGGCTGATTTTGTGACACTTCTCTTGTGGGAAAAGTAGAGAAACTTCCTTTTATTGTTTTTCCTCTAGGATAGTTCATTTGCCTTTTTAGGCCTGGAAATTTTCCTCTACCTTTAAGAGGATAAGAGCAAAGTCCCTTTGGCCACCGTCTCTGTAAATGCCAGTAGCACAGAGCTGTTCTTGTCATGGCGGACATTTGTATGGAAGACTCCTAGGCCTATTTCCATTATTATTGCTGTATATTTGGGACATATTCTGCAAGTTTAGGTTCAAACAGTTCAAAACATTTGTCTTGCCGTTCTGAAGAACGTCTTACAAAAGCAGAATGAACTCATCTGTCCAGCTTCGCAGCGTGTTAGACCTTGGTTCCAAGTGAACTGTCCCGGATAATGCTCGCCCGATGTTTTGCAAAATTCTGTTCTAATTCCTTGGCCTGAGGTCTGTCAGGAAGACTTGCTGATCTGCAATTTGGAGACTGCTGAAAGACAGAGTTGCGGGTGGCTCCTGTCTGCCCAGTTATGTGTTTTCTTCATAATATATTTGTGCACACAGCTAACGTGTCTGTGTTGAAAATGAGGTTCCAAATGTTTCTGTTTAGCCTAGGAATAATCTGATGGATCTACTTTTTTATCCTCTAGTTACCATTTTTATCTAGAACAGAGGGAAAATCTGGACTACCTTTGTTTTAAGGAAGCTGTACTTTAGGGAGCAGTGAGCACTGCAGGGATGCATTTTATGTCCGAATCCTTTGAAATAATACAGCTGGACCAAGTTCACTCTTTAAAATAGCCAGTACAGCTGGTGTCGATGCACAGAGAAGCCAAATGTGCTTTTGCTGATGGAGTTCCTCCTAACTAGGTCAGCCACTGCAATCAGCTGTCGAGGCAAGATCACGTTGATGTTGGAGTAGCTGTGGCTGCATCAGAGGTTTTTTGTAGGTAGAGAAAAATCATCTCTAACCCTCTGCCAGGGAGGAAACTGGCACTGGAGGCTGGACCTTAAAAAATGGGCTCTCTGTGAGCAGTTCTGGGTAAGAATGAAACAGGTGGAGTCTTGTGTTTCTTGTCACTCTAGGCGATGGATCTGATAGCGACCAACGGGACACCAGAGCTGCAGAACCCCGAGCAACTGTCCGCTGAGTTTCGGGCCTTTTGGAGCTGCTGCCTGGAGGTGGACGTGGGCAGGCGAGGGTCTGCCCAGGACCTTCTGCAGGTAAAACGCGAAGCGTCTGCAGGTGAAACAGCTGCGCTGTGTCATGGTTTTCTCATCAGCTGAACTCGAAAGCATCAGATGGAGCCCCCTTGTGTTAGTCTCCACTCTCGGTGCTTTTCAGCTGAAAAATCAGTGGAATCCTACAGTGGTTTGGGCTGGAAGGGACCATTAGAGGCCATCCAGTCCAGCCCCCCTGCAGTGAGCAGGGACATCTTTAGCTGCATCAGGTTGCTCAGAGCCGCATCCAGCCTGACCTTGGATGTCTCCAGGGATGGGGCTTCTGCCACCTCTCTGGGCAGCCTGTGCCTGTGTTTCACCACCCTCAGCGTAAAAAATTTCTTCCTTATATCTAGTCCGAATCTGGCCTCTTTAGTTTAAAACCGTTACCCCTTGTCCTATTGCAACAGGCCCTGCTAAAAAGTCTGTCCCCATCTTTCTTCTAGGCCCCCTTTAAGCACTGGAAGGGTGCTAGAAGGTCTTCCCGGAGCCTTCTCTTCTCCAGGCTGAACAACCCCAACTCGCTCAGCTTGTGCTCACAGGAGAGGTGTTCCATCCCTCTGGTCATTTTCGTGGCCCTCTTTTGTGTTTTGGTAGGAAGTTCAGGTTTACAGGGTGGCAAAATAACTGCAGTGGAACGATAGCAGGCGCAGAGGCCTGAAATGGGGTTGGGGACTGGTGTATGCCGAGAGATGAGCAGGGAGGAACGCGGTGAAGTCAGTCCCAGCCAAGCGGACAGAGGTTTGGCGGTGGGAAGGAAGGGGCTGCGGGTGCTCCCTGTGAGCATCAGAGGGGCCCCGGCTTGTCCCTCCTGCCCCACTTGTGGAGGTTTCTGCCAGCGAAACGGGGATGGCTGAGCAGGACTTGTCACAGCTCCTTCTGTTGCCTGGCATAGTCGAGTAGATGAAAACTGCTGCAGGTTTGGTGCTAGGTTTTGTGGCAGATAGGGGGTGGCACCGTGTGCCCCTTGGCTGTCCCTGCTGTGAAGGTGCCAGCCAACGCAGGAGGGGCAGGACATGGGGTGGTAGACACTGCTGTCCCTGCAACCCAGATCTGAGTGCATCAGCGCTCTGTCTCTTGTCTCCCTGCTCTTCTCTCGACCTCAGTGGCCTTCAGAAGAACACGTGGGCCTAAATATTGCTGGGATAAACATTTCCTAGAGGTACTGGAGTTCCTTGAGGTGTGGCTTGTGCCCCTCATCTTTTCTGAGCACTAAAAGAGCCCGTGTCTGTAGCAAACAGGAACCTAAGTGAGCATTTTGAGGTTCCTGAGAGGAACAAGGCCCTGGGACAGCAAGCAGCATTCCCAGAGCACTGGCAGGGCAAAATTGCCAGCAAGCTGAAGACACCTTGATAAATGGATTAATCGAATGACGGGCCATGTTGGCCTGGGATAGCAAGGGACTGGAATTGCAGACGCAGGTGCAGGTGGTCCCCTATGTCCCATTTCTGCATATTGCTGGTAACCAGCAGAACACTGCTTGAGCCCGTCAGTAACTGAGTTTGGAAAGTAATGGTTCGTTTGTTTTTTTTTTTTCCTTTGGGCAGCATCCATTTTTAAAGAAAGCCCAGCCTCTGCCGCTGCCAGCCACGGGGCCTGCACGCCCTCATCCCACAGGCAGAGTGTTCAGCAGGGGTTTGTCAGGGCTGTCCGATCCCAGCTTCCGCCTCCCCTCCTGCTTGGAAACCCCCCGTATTGCTGACACCCCCACCTCCACCCCCCCTTGAGAGGCCACCGTGCCCCACGCCCAGAAACGGCGGCTCTGTGACATCAGCCCCAGGGCCAAGGCCATCAGAGGCAGCGAGACTGCTGCGGGCAGTACGTCGGCGGCTGCGCTGGAGGCAACAAGACCTCGTTCTTGCAGCTGACGCGTGCCGCTGGCAGCGATGAAAGTGCTCGCCCTCCTCGTCCTGCTGGCCGTGTGCCGGCCTGCGCACGGCATGTGGGACAGCTGTGGGTAAGTGGGCCGAGGTTCTGGGAGGGAGCTCGGGCAGCCCTTGACGGGCTTCACTGGAGGGGGCCCGCGCGGCCCCTGTGGCCACTCCACAGCTTCCCAAACTCCCTGTGGGAGCCTCAGCTCCTTGCCAGCACCCAGGCTGCTGGCACAACCCGTCTACAGGGCTACAGCGGACAGAGGGCTGGAGGCACAGCCACGGGGTTCCCTGGCCCTGCCGTCCGTGCAGCCCCTCGGGGGGAGGGAAGACGGCTGACCTTCAGCCTCAACAGCAGCACAGCCGTCCAGCAGCACACTCATGAGTTTCTTCTTACACCAGGACCTGCGGGCTCCGGCCCATGGCGGCTCGCTACGGCATGTCGCGCGTCGTGGGTGGCACGGGTGCCCAGCCAGGGGCCTGGCCCTGGATCGTCAGCATCCAGAGCCCCTGGGGCCACGTGTGCGGAGGGTCCCTCATCAGCCCGCAGTGGGTCCTCACAGCAGCCCACTGCTTCAACGCGGCCAGGTAAGGAGGAGCAGGGAAGGGGGCTATCCCCACAGCACCAGCAGGCGCCCCGTCCGCAGCCCCACGAGCTCCTGCCATCCCGCTGCCTTGCAGTATGCCCGGTGCCAGGGCACTGGCGAGCCCAGCTGAGAGACTGCTCCGCAGAAGGCTGGGCTCGTGCCACCGCTTCCTAGCAGCCTCCAGCTCCACGTTCCTGGTGCCCAAGGCATGCTAGGGCAGTGGCACCCTCCGCAGCGCTGCTTTCCTCCCTGCCTTGGGAAGCAGAAGGCAGGGAACCGCGGGGCTGCTGCAGCACGTGGCTCCGCTCCCTCTGAGGCCTCTCTGCATCTGCCTTCCAGTTACCTCACCATGTGGCGTGTGGTGATCGGGGCCACCCACTTGGCTCAGCCGGGCCCTGAGACCCAAGTGCGCGGTATTTATCGGCTGATACTTCATGAACACTACGATAACGTCACGGAGAGGAACGACATCGCCTTGCTGGAACTGGACCAGCCTGTCCAGTGCGGCTACTACGTACAGCTGGCCTGCGTGCCCGACGCCTCGCTGAGAGTGTCAGAGCTGACGAGCTGCTACGTCAGCGGTTGGGGTGCCACCATGGCAAGATGTGAGTTCCCAAAGAGTATTCGTGTGCTGAGGGTAAGCTCGGCACGCTGGGGAGGCGGGCTGGGCTTCTGGGCAGCGGTGGCGGCGAAAACCAGAGTCGGGCTGCGGGGACGTACGGCCACAGAGAGATGGGCCCGAGCCATTAGCCAAAGCGAGAGGGAAGGGCAAGCCCGGCACAAGGCCTCTGCAGGGGCAAAGGCGGGCCCTAGGGAAGGGCTTCGCCCACACAGGGGAGGAGAAGTGGGAACAGAAGGGCTGCTGGCTGCTAACTCCTTCCTGTGCTCACAGCTGGAGGATCGACCGCTGTCCTGCAGGAGGCCCAGGTCCACCTCATCGATGTCAAGGTCTGCAACAGCAGCCGCTGGTACAGAGGGGCCGTCCACCCCCACAACGTGTGTGCCGGCTATCCGCAGGGCGGTATCGACACCTGCCAGGTAGGAGCGTGCTCCGCGCCAGCCCCCAGCAGCACAGGCAGCCCTGTCGCCAGCGCCCAAACATCCTCCGGCGCGTGTTGCGCCTGCCGAGTCACCCTCCTGCCGCTGGGTCCCCACCGCTGTCGGGGCTTGCCTTCCCTTCCCCGTCTGCAGGCCCTTGTCCAGCACCCCTCTTGTCCCACAGCCCCGGCACTCTGCCCAGAAAGGCCACGCAGTGCTCTTGCCCCAGCGCAGAGGTCTGCATCCCAGTCCTGGAACGTCCCCCTTCCACACCTCCAGGATCAGCGGGCAGAGAGGAGAGAGTGCCCTACCTTGCAGGCCCACCACCCCCTCCCAGACAAGGTCCTGCAGGCTCCAGCACCTGAGCAGAGCCTTTCTGGGCACTGGGTACAGCTCTGGCAGGTGCCAGGAGAGAGAAGGAGCCAGCCACAGTGCTGACAGGGGCCACCCAACACCACCAGAACCCTCTGACTCTCCTCCGCTCCGCTGCAGGGTGACAGCGGTGGTCCTCTCGTCTGCCAAGACAAGCACGCCAACTACTTCTGGCTCGTGGGGGTGACCAGCTGGGGGATAGGCTGCGCGAGAGCCAGGCGGCCCGGAGTCTACACCTCCACGCAGCACTTTTACGACTGGATCCTGGTACAGATGGGACTGCACCCAGCAGTTCGGGCTGCTCCAACGGCGCGGGCATGGAGTCATTTTCTCACCGCCTCCACCCCCGTGCAGAGGCCAAGGCCGATCCCAACACAGTCGGGCACGTTTAGCTCCTGCCCATTCCCACTCCAGAAGCTGGTGGAGTTCTTTACTCGGGTGCAGGAGCTCCTGCAGGAGCTAAGGGGGAAAAAGGCTTGAGCAGCAAGAAGAAGAGGATCAGTGCAGGCTGTAGGGTAGCACCACCCTTTCCTCCTGGGGCTATGCCTGCTGAGATCCAAAGGCAGCCTCAGTGCCAGTGGCCTGCTCGGTCCTGCCCACGCTCCTCTCAGGGCACACACAACTGCTGCTCTTGACTTAGTTCTTGAAATAAAGTTGACGATTTTCACAGCTAACCATGCTTCAGTCCAGTCTCCTGTGCAAGGCAAGGACTTCCATGCCCAGCACCTGCAGAACGAGGCTGCAGGCAGACAAGTCGGTCACACGGGCAAAGAGTCACTCCAAAAGCTGAAACCGTGCCCGGTCTGAGACGAGGGTGCTCAGAGCCACCGTGGAGTGGAGAAGACTGGCTAGAGGGAGGCTAGCAAGAGGAGAGGAGGAAATGATGTGACACGCAGCCAGCGTTGGGGGTATGCCTTAAGGCACGCAAGCTGAAGATTAGGGCCTGCCGGGAGCCTTCGCTTACTGAAGACACCGTGGGAAACGCCTGAGCATGCCAAGAGCTATTGCTGCCTGTAGCAAAGCGAGTGCGAAGCTGACGGGAGTCAGAGTGCCATGAGGAAGAGCCGGATTTCACAGGTAGTTAAGGGGGATTGGTGTGGGAGGTGGCCACACTTGACAGATAACTGAAGGAAGAGCTGGGGTGGTTTTGGGGAGAGAAGTCTGGCAGGGACAGCAGTACCCAGGAAAAAACTGCATCGGTAATGCCGTGGAAGTCCGAGGTGACCCAGCTAACAGCGCCTGAAACACCAAACCTGTGGACGGCTGTGGCAAACCTGGGAGCAAGGGGGAAAAAATACCCGCGGGGAGGTCCCTTGCTTGGGAGGAGACAGGGGCGGAGAAAGAGGGGAGTCAAGGCATTTGAGGGGCATGTATAGGCATGGAAAAAGGAGGGGAGGGGGGGATCAAGGAGCCAACCCCACAGAGGCAAACTGCTGGTTGGTGTGCTTGTTTGACTGAGCCCTGCAGGTGATCACCGCAGTGCGTCCTACCTCCTCTTGGAGAGCGATTCCCACTCCTTCGTGTGCGGCCCCACTCTGCACACAGGGCACGGGTGGGTCCAGAGGGCTGGCGGCCAGCAAGGGCAGAAGGGAACACAGGCCACGGCGACCCAGCGGTGGGCAAGAGCGAGTGTCTCGGGCCAGCTACTGTTCAGAGCGCTGTGTGTTTGTGCAATTCACTAGGGAAACCAGAAGCTGGACTAGCTCACGAGCAAAGGAGAGAGACCCTTGCAGTCGTGCAGATGGCCTGTGGTTGCAGCCCACCCGGTTTGTTGAGCTGCCCGGTGGTGCCGATCCTGGGGAAGGCTCAAGAAACAGCGGCTGCCTGTACCTGCAGGCGGGCAGTGGAGTGTGCACAGCGGGAGCCAGCGGTGGTTTGTGCGGCTGTTGAGCGGGTTTGGGCTTTCAATGTGCCCAGCCCGGTACGCCTGGTTCCTTTCTCCTTGCAGGTTGTATTCAGAGCTGTAATGCTATTTTTTAAAAAAAGCAAAAGCAACCAGCAAACAAAAAAAAAGCTGGGCAATTCCACCCTGCAACTGGTTGTCTCCCCCAGGCCCTGGCCACCCTGCCAGGCGACATTCACCACCACCAGCAGGGTGCAGGAGCGGGCCCGGGGCAGGGCTTTCACAGGCCACCCCTATTTTGAGGCTCCTGGCCGTGCAGTTCCTGGACAGTGCTCAAGCAATGGCAGCAGTGCCCACAGCCGGTATTTTTGATCTTTCTCCCCTTCTCCCAGGCTCTGGCTCCCTGGTTTCCAGCTGTTCTCTTTCTGCCTTAAAGCCTGTTGTGCTGCTTCTCTTCCCCTTCCTCACTCTGGCTCCTTGTCCCCATCTTTTTTAGCCTCCTCCCTGCCTGCCCCGGCCCCTCGTGCTCCCCCTGCTCCCCCACCCCGGCGGCCACCGTTGCTCGGTCCCTCTCTGCCGCCCTGCCCCACACTCCCCCTCCCGCTGGCCCTCAGGCTCTGGGGGATGTTTCCCGCCCTGCTCTTGGCTTGGGGGAGGGGCCATGGGGCCCGCGGGGGCGGGGCAGGGCCGGGGGAAGTGTCCCTGCAGGGGCAGGCAGCAGGAAGAGGCCCCGGGGCATGCTGGGAGCTGTAGTCCTGGGACAGGGGCTGGTGCCGGGAGGTGCAGGCTCTGCTCCAGCCATGGCCCGTCTGAGGTGAGGGCTGGGCTGCCCCTGAGGTGAGCGAGGGCCTTGCACGGGGGAGGGGGTGTCTCCTGCCTGCTGGCTGCCCGGGGGTGGTGGGTGGGAGCTCCAAGCCGGAGCCGGGTCAGTTGGGGCATCCCCGGGGGTGACCTGAGAGCTGGGGAGGGGAAGGAGAAGGGAGACAGACCCCCCAGCACAGGCACTGGACACGCCGACTCTCAGAGCCCCCCTGAGCCCCCCCAGCCCCGCTCCCCCCTGCAGCTGCCCCGTCCCCAGCCCCTCCCCTGAGGCCTGTCCCGCAGCCCCAGGCTGCCCCACGGCCTGTCCTGGCAGCGGCGAGCGGGGCCTCGGGCAGGCCCAGGGCTCTGTTAACCCAGGGGCCTTCAGCAGCAGTGCGGGGAAGGAGCGGAGTCTGCAGGAGCGGCTGCAGCAGGAGAGGCTCCGGCCTGGGGCCGGCTGTGACAGTCAGGGTTCTTTCCCTCTGCCAGAGGCCGTGCCAGGGGCTCGGTGGTCTGTTCCTGCCCTGGGGATGTCGTCAGCTGCATCCAGCTCAGGCTGAAGCTGAGGAGATGGGCAAAAGGAAAAGTGGCTGGAGAAGGACACGAAGGGGATCCGGCTGCGAGCTGCCCCCAGCTGCAGACAAGAGACAGCCGGCCTCTCCGCGTGAGGAAGGGTCCCTGTGAGTAGTCCTCAGCAGAGCTGGTCACCAACATGCACCGCGGGGTCTGTGTGCGTAACCAAAGCACGGTATAGCCGTGGGGGCGGGGGGTGTGTGTGTGTGCGCAGTGAGGCTGTGTATGTAGGAAGCCTCATATTGTAAGAGCTGAGAGAGGCAGAGACAGAAGTGTCTCAACAGTAAAATCCTCCCAGCAGCACCAAGAGCGGGAGCGGCAGTGAGTCCTGGGCCCTTGTGTTATAATCAGATCTGAATTTTGAATTTCATTGATAATTAATTGTTTTGAATAAACAACTAATTTCTTATAGTTAATTATTTCCTGATTCAAATAATTTACATTATGGTAAGGAGTAGACAAAACCTCACTTATGCTAAGAGACAGCAGATGCAGGCCTTAGGAAGATGGCCAAAGCTGAAGGTGCTGTGGATTGGGAAACTGTACAGAACACAGAACGAGAAGGGAGGGAGGCAGGTACAAGGGGTGAAATTGTACGTTCTCAGCTAGTTCTCTTATGTGATGAAACCATTGAAACAAAGGAATGTTGCTGTGAAGACTCTCCCATCCTCCCCATCCTAATTTGTATATCAGAGATTTTGATCAGTAAAATAACCAATGATTAGATTAGGATAGGACTATTAAGAAAGTTATAGAATAGGGCGGACCAATCATTGTAACTGTCAAAATTAATAGTGGGCATAACATGCATGCTTATGTTAAAATCTGTTAAAGATCCTGACTTTGCAGAAAAAGGGTATAAGATGTTGAATTTTTGATGTAACTTTGAAGCCCGTCGGGTGGAGCTGTCCCTGTGCTTCCCAGCGCTGCAATAAAGACGTGCCGGCTTATCTGCAAGTGTGTAGATAAATTTGTCGTGATTGCGACCCTCCGTCCACACTTGGGGCCGTGTCACCCCTCTTGTGCTCCGGGTGCCTCCCTGTGCCTGTGCCCTCCCACCTTCCATCACTGGCGTCACTCTTTTGCTTCCCTGTACCTTTCTTCTTCTGTCTGTTCTTGTCCCCTGCTCCCTCTTCGTCCCTCTCTGGTTTCCAAGCCCCTCTCTTGTTCTGCTATTCTACCTGCCCCTTTGGTTTTCCTTGCTCTCCCTCTGTCCTGCTCCCTGCCCCTCTTTTTTCCTTCCTCTGTCTCTGTCCTGCAGCGCATGGCTGGTTTTTCGTTCACTGCCTCTTTGTCCCAATCTGCATTCCTCCTTGTTGTTCCTAATCTCTCTGGCTTCTTGCCTGAGATGCTTTTTCTCTCTTGTTTGTAACAGGAGACGCTGTTCTGTAAAAACATGACGGCATTCTTTTGGCAAGCCGCTGAAACATTGAGAAGATCCCCTCCTGGGAACACTCTGCAATATTCTTCCTGTCTGCAAGTGGCACCTGTTCATCAGAATGGATTCCAGAACCCAAGGGGCAGTTAACCTCCAGAAGTCTTAAACCTTCTGGGGAATCGCACAGACTATTTCTTGCTAAGAAGATGAAGGCTCTGTTGTTCCAGCTGTCCTTAGTGTTTCGAGACAACAAGCACTTGCACTGGTACTTGTTCTTTTCTGATCTGCGGCTCCTGTGAATGTTTCTCCAAGTTCTTGGTTTCCTGTCCGGGTGACTCTCCAGAGGACTGTAAAAATCAGTCTTCGTGGAGACTCTCTGTGCTGCGGAGCTGCCTGTATCATTGTTGTCACCCAGCTGCCTACAAACGGCTCCCAACCCCAGACAGTGGGGCGGCATTTCTGATCTGCTGGAAGGGGGTGTCTCCATTTTTAATGTTGTTTCTTTCAGGGAGCACTGTGAGCGTGGCAGATCCTAAGCAGAAATACACTCGATTTGAACAAGTCGGGCAAGGGTAAGTCCAGTCACAGCTACTTACACAAAATCACGGGCCAGGTATTTTGCTGGTGTGATATCAAGCGTGAAGTCGGGCAAGCTCCAAACGTGTTCAGACCCTGGGCTTAGATTCTGCTGTCTCTCAGTACTGATCAGAATTGGTGCCTGTGGTCAGAAGGCGTCGTCAAAGAGCACTTGATGCTGGCAACGTCTTGTCTGCAGCGAGGGGCAGGACCTGGAAGATCTACTGTCCCTCAAGTTTGTGGCACCCGTTTGCTTGTTTTCTTAGGGGAAATCATTTTTGTGTGTCTCAAAATAATACGGCCACGCTAAAGAAAGGAGAAAAATCTTTATTGCCTGAAAGAGCAGCTTAGAACCTGATAGCTGTCAGATAAATAACACTTCTCAAGAACATTTCTTTCCAATATTTTGCTTTCAAAAAATACTCAGTGATCAGGATTATAACGGCATAGTTTAGAAACTGCAACCAGAGATTAGATATTCAGCTCTCTTTTCTGGCAGAGGTAGTGAAAACCAACAATTCAGTAATAAACACAGTGTCGATGCACTGTCCTTTCCTCAGATGGCTGGCACGTGTGTTCAGGGCTCTCAGAATGACTGCGTGGTGTTGCCTGAGTTTTGCAGATAGATCCAAAGAAGAGATCTGAGAAGGCACAGCTAGACTGTGTGCGTGTTACATTCTCCGGAAAAAACCCACACAAACACACCGCAGGAAAAAAAAAAGGGAAAAAGTAAAACCCAACAGCGCAAAACTGGAGAAAAAGGGAAAAGAATGAAATCTATTATTTTCCAGTCTGTATATGCACCCCGCCTTTCAGTTGTGGACTAAAAGAATTTAGTATGAACTCTGGAGATTTGCATCAGCCCTTTTTCTTCCTCTTGGACCTAAGTTTTCTCTTGGATAGCCTGCATGGCAGGGGGCTTCTGGGCTGCTGCGCTGTGCACTGCTGGCTGAAGGAGTGGAGGAACCAAGGTGTTTTGGAAACACTACAGGCAACAGAGAGCTCCTGTCAGGGCTTTCACTTCCAGGGTCTAAACCACTTCTCATGTCTCTGCTGCTCTTTTGTTTCTGGGGTGTCTGGAACTGTCTATACCGCACTCGACATCAGCACGGGACAAGAGGTAGGTGTCAACAGCCCCAGCAGATTTGGCAGGGGTTCAGCGCTTTCCCCCCTGGTGCGAACAGCGGATGGGCTTTCGGATCGCCAGGAGATCTTTACTGCAAAGGCTGTTCCTCTGAAGCGCAGGCTGGCGTCAGCCTGCAACGTACCTTGTCTGCTGTCTTCAGCTTTTCAGGGACAGCTCTTTAAGGGCACCGTGGTTCTGTGCCTCAGGAACTGAACGCTTCCTGTGGCTATCCGCTTTCCAGCAGCCATTGCACCGAGGGGTTGATTAATGCCTGAAAAGGTGCCTGCGAATTCCTGGGGGGAGGTCCTGGTCCCCCTGGCATCAGGAAGAGCCTTGGTGCTTTCTGTGCTTGGGCTGATGCTTCACCCATCGCTTCCAAGGCCCATCGTAAGAGAACTGTTTTTTTACTTACTGTGTCTTGAGGACAGGTTGGTGCTCTCCACAGTGCTGTTGGTCCCCGGCTGCTACCATGTTACATCATCCCTGACTGGGCATTTGAATGGAGAGAAATCTGTAAAGAAATCGCAGCAAGCCTTTGGGCCTGCTAAAAACTATAGTTTTTACTGCCAATGTGAATGTGTTGGTTTAGAAATTGTTACATCTCTGTTCCCCACTGTGCATGAAGTTGTGCTCTTACAGAGAATGTTGGTCTCGATATACAATTTAACTCTGTACATTTACAGCATGTAAAACTGCCTGTGGACCTGGCCATAGATTGGTTAGTAATACAGATCGTAAAATCTGAAGATCTGTCACAGTGAGAGGCCTCGGGAGAACCCCAGGGGTGGTCACAGATTCCCCTGTTGCTGTGAGGAATAAATAGCTTTGTTACGTCACTTAATTTTGGACACACTTTGTCCTTATTAACAACCAGCAAGAACGCAAGGAGGGCACTTTCTCCTTTCAGAGAAGGCCACACTAGCTCTGTCTTAGTTACTGAATATATTGATGCATCCACTCGCTGCTGAAGGCTGCCGTCATTCAGTCCCAATTTACCTTAACCACAGCTTCAGGCAGTAATACTGTTTAGCATTTTTTCCATCAGGTGTTTCATCTCCAAAGTGTGATGCAAGACCTAATGAAGGAGAGATCGTGTTTAGGACTCAGTTTTGTGCTTTAGTCATCCTGAAGCTGGTTGACACACACCTGACAGATGAGAAGACGTATCTCAAGACCAAAGCTCTCTCCAAAAGAATACAGCCGTGTTTAGGTCCAGTGTCGGTGACAGCCTGTTACAGCCCATGGAGTGGTTGCAGTGAAGTGGGGGCCGGGGGGTTAAGAAGCAGCTCTTGAAGGAGAGTTAACACTGACAGTCCCTGTAGTGGCCCCTTTAAAGTGGCATCTTAACGTTTTTGAATATGGGCAAACACTGCCTGAAAATCTGGCTGGAAAACCAGGCCCGAGAGCGGAGGGGTGCTCTCTTTTGGGCCATGTCAAGAGCAGGACTGGGCAGAGGGGGAGGCTGGCCAGACTACGGGGGAGCAAGAGGCAGACTTGAAATAGCCCCGGGGCGTCGTCTCCCCAGCGGGCGCGTGTCGGGTAGGGGGGCTCTTCTGGGGTGGGTTTGTAGGAGCCCTTGGCCGGAGCTGAGCTGGAAGGCAGGGAGGGAAGCAGGGCTGAGCCCAGAGGGACGGGGCTGGCAGAAGTGGGCTCACGAGGAGGCCAGGACGAAAAGCTCGAGCAGGGCCCATGGCTGCCTGGGGGAAGGTGGCACTGGGTGCAGGAGCCAGGCTGAGGCAGAGGCAGGCTGGCTACAGCGGTTCAGAGCAAAAGTGGTCATATTAGTGATAATTAGACAAGGTGGTGTCTTAGAGAATCCCTTTGCTCTTTGGGGCTACAGCTTCAGCTTTCTGATTTATCATTCCTGGCTGTCAACAGATACATCTGAATCTCACGGGTAGTGTCTCATCCACCTGCAGTGCTGCACTTTACAGCTGCTCTGAGACAGAGGTCTGCAAGGGATCTAAAAGCCCTAAGCTCTGCTTATGACCCTGGGTGTATCCATAAAATACTGATGAATGGATTATTGTTTTTTAACCCAGAAAATAATTGCAAATCTAAACTGTGCTAAAGAATGGCATTCAGAGTTGCAAAATAAAAATTCAAGGCATTAGGAAGTGCTAGGATCGTACTTTTTGTGTAACCTTAGTAATCTTTTTAGTACAGCATTTGCCACGTAACGTGCATTTGTGTTTTGTTTCAGTTATGCAGTCAAGAACACCAGCAATTGCTGAAATAATGATCAAAAATCACGATTGCTAAAGCATTACCAGCTGGTTTTATGTTTTCACAGCAATAAAATCACTTCCTGCTTGAAAGCGTGCATGAATAATAATACCGTGATACACTAAGGCCATTTGAAAAGAACGTAGATAGACCTAAAAATGGTAGACCATTTTGACAGATTTACAAGGCAAAATGTATTTGGCCATGTGTCCTGCAAGCAGCCCCCAAGCTAGCAAAGAAATAGGGCGTTGTAGTGTGAGTTACTGACCTCTTACGTCTAATAACAAGACAGCTTGGCAGAGCTCTGCTATGTCATTCCAAACCCACTCCCTTCGTGTTCATTCTGATCTCGTACCACAGACTGCTCAAATGAATGGTTTTTAATGTCATTTCAGGTGGCCATAAAACAAATGAATCTCCAACAACAGCACAAAAAGGAACGAGCTCTTAACGAAAGCCTGGTGATGAGGGAAAATAGGAATCCAAATATTGTTAACTGTTTAGACAGGTAAGTAGTTCTGGTACTATCACATGAATGTTCATTTACGTACTGCAAGCCAAAGATTAAAAAACTTCTGGTCTCTGGCAGAAGATTGACCTCTTCATTATTTATCTACTCATATACAATTTCTGGGAGAAGATTGTGTTTTGTCTGCGTTAATCTTTTCTGGCATATATAGTTTGAAGACTGTTTTTAAAAATGTGCATCAGCCATGTCTTACTAAAACAACAGCCCATGAGTTCACTACCTCTGTGTTGTTTTGTTGTTGTTTTTGTTGTTGGGGTTTTTTTGTTCCTTTTTTTTTTAAATTGATCATATTTTCTCTGTCTTATGATAAGTGCTGATAAGTCCTCATAGAAATTATTTCCGTTGGGCTGTTCCCACTATTTTCCATTACTGTGGATGCCAGGAAGACTAGGTTCTTGTTTCCAGAAACACATCATTTGCCAGTTTTAAATTTTTTTTTCCTCTCTCTGTGTGTTTTTTATGTAAGGTTTTCCAAACTGTGGACCAATTTCTGTCCTCAGTGGTACACACCCTCCTACCATGGATGTCTATGAAAGTTGTGTTGCCTTGTTTCTGGAGTTAATCCTGGAATCTTTGCGTTAAGATGATGAACCAGATGATGTGCTATGTCCTGGTTCCAGATTTATCTTTGCTGTTGGTAAACTGCATTTTTCACTTGCTTGCCATCTAAGACATGTAATTTTTCACTCGCATGCCTTTCTCATTTAGGCTGCACAGATTCTAAGTCCTGTATAGCCTAGAAGGAACGTCTAGTCATTTTATTCTGTCTTCGTTTGAAAATGACCTGGAAACAAAAGCCACCAGCAGTCTTTTCCATGAGGTAATTTAGCTGTGCCTGTTCATCTCAGTGCCCTTGTTTTCTTCTTTCAGCCACCTGGTCGGTGATGAGCTCCGGGTGGTGATGGAATACATGGCTGGTGGCTGTTTAAGAGATGTTGTTACCCAGTTTTGTATGGATGAAGAGCAGATGGCAGCTGTCTGCAGGGAGGTGAGGGATCCCGCGTGTGCTTCCTCTTCCTTGGACAGGATGGTACTGGTGAACAGGTGGTAAGAACATGAGGGATTTCATCTTGAGAGCTTTGTTTCTGCGTTGCTTTATGATATGGAGAAGAAAGGGCACCTTAAGTGAACTGCCTGCCAGTATCGCTGCACTTACTGTCCTCTGTCATTACACTCTGAAACACTGTTACTGTGTTATCTTTTCTTTTTTTTTTTTTTTCTTTTTTTACTCTTCTCAGCTCTACCTCTTTAAACACGTGCCTGGAGCATGTCTGTACTGCATTCCTTGCCTGTAAAAGCAAACATGCTGGTGGCAGATTTTTAAAAGAACAGCAAAGAAAAATAGAGACTCATTTGTCAGAGTCCTCAGCTTAAAAGGATAGCATTCGACCCAAAATGGCATTTGCTTCTGAAAAATGACTAAGGTGCTATTTCCAAACCTGCTATAGAGCCTGACAATAAAATCTTTGTCCTGCAACCTCCCACCCAACAGTGATCCACTTCAAACCGAAGGAAGGGACTTTCTCATTTTTGGCAAAACATAGTTTGTCATACGGATGGAGATAGCACACTGATTGGGCAGCAGCCATCCTGCCTGTGCTTTCAGGGGCTAGTCTGTGACAGTAATGGACATTTCTCTTTCCAAACCTGATAAGCCTTTATTTGGAAAGTTATTACTTTAATAGTAAGTTGAAGCACCAAGCTATTCCTCTGGACAGCGCAATATTTGGGCGTTACTCACAATTAATCTAGAAATTAAATCTTTTAGAGGCATTTCCTTTCTTGTGTGGTGAAATCAGGTCATTAATTTTTACCCTCATGTTTGTTTTTTACGTATCAGTGCCTTCAAGCCCTGGATTTCCTTCATTTAAAGCAAGTGATTCACAGGGACATCAAAAGTAACAGCATTCTACTTGGCATGGACAGGTCTGTCAAATTGGGTGGGTATTCCTGGTCAGGCACAGCCTTCCCAGGCTGTGGCACGGGGCTGCTTTTGACTGATGGCCAGTTCCCAAAAAGGGATGCCTGTGGCAGTGCGCTGACCACTGCTGCCAGCTCCGAGGACAGTTCCAACATGCAGAGAGGCATAGAAAGGAAAAAGGTGTCAAGAGTGGCTTTGGTTTGTGTGTGGCCCTTCCAGAGGGAGGCAGTTACAGTCTAACGGTTCAAGTCAATAAAAGCCACTGCAGAAAACTTGAGGGGTGTTATTAAGTGGCCAAATCAGTATTTCCGTGGCTACAGCACTGAGTAAACAGAGCATGGCAGCTTTTCCAGATAGATTCCACACCGTGTTCTCAGGTATAGAGTGGGGATTTCTTTTGCTCGCCTTCCTAATTCAAGCTGCCTTTAACACCACTTGTTTTTCTCCTCAGCTGATTTTGGCTTCTGTGCTCGGATCATCCCTGAGCAGAGTCGACGGAGCACAATGCTCAGGACTCCATACTGGATGGCACCAGAAGTGATGAGAAAAGAAGCCTATGGCCCCAAGGTGGACATCTGGTTGCCTGGGGTCATGGCTATAGAGATGGTGGATGGAGAACCTCCTTACTTTAGTGAAGATCCTCTCAGGGTAAGGTGCACATAAAATCAGATACCAGTGTCTTTCAAATCTATCCCGTGTTTAGTCCCCCATGAGACAAAACCCAAGCCGCATCAGCTGGAACTAGTTCCCCCATGGGCCACTTCTAAAGCTGTCAGGGAGCGCAGCAGCATCTACTGTAGCTTTGGTGACGTCAAGGGGAGAACCTCCAAAGAGCAGTGACTTGTATCCAGTTCAGAAACATGCCATTTCTGCCTTCAACGGGGCTTGAAATACCTCGTATGTTTTTTGAACTCTCTTTGAGCTGTATCTCTGAGTGACAGCGATTTTTCAGCGGCAAGTTTCTCCAGTTGGGGAGTTTTTCTGAAAAGCATTCCAGCTGTGTCTGCAGGCAGAGAAGTCTTTTCAAACGGGTCAGTGCCGATGGCTTACCTGAGCCTTTCAGGAGGTGTCACTGCTTATAGAAATGCCATAATTATTCATTAGCAAATAACTTCCTGAAAATGTGTTTTAGCACAGAAACTTGTAGTAAATGAATGTATTTTTAATGATTTGAAGTTTTCAGCTTCATCCTCATTTCTTAACATGAAATGACCAGCTCTTATCCCAAATGGGTGTGTAATAGTGGAGGAATGTATATAAAGATAAAACCTCATGACTGGTAGCTGGAACAAACTTAGATGCTGCACAGTTAATTCCTGATAGGGATGCAGGAATTTATGAGGAAATTAATTGTGACCCATGTGTATAGACACAGAATTTTTGTTAAGGCTGGAATTAAAATAGAGCATGATGCGTAGCTTTTCTCACAGCAGTAAGGCTGCACTCTCCCTACTCTACAGCACCCAGAGTGCGTGCTGCAGGCTGAGAGAAGAAACAGCAGAAGGATCAGGACATACCCCCTGGCAGGCTACTTAAGAAAGGAATACAACAGCTACACCAGTGTCAATCCTCCACTCTGAACAAAGGTTCCTGAGTTTTCTTGGAAGACTTCTTTTGGTTTGGTAGGTGCCCCAAGGTTTTTCGTTCCAGTGCACACAGAAGGAGCAGCGTGCGCTGTGCCACCTCGTGAGGGGGGAGAAGAAGCAAACAGGTTTGGGTTCAGCCTGATGCTGAGTCAGCTGAGTGCACTGCAGCTGGCAGGGTGGCAGTAGGCCTGTGTCCCTGGTTTGGAGGCTGAAAATTCCAAGCTTCATTAACCTCAACTGTTAATTAGGGCTCCTCGAGAAGCCTCAGGTCGACTGTGAGGAAGGGAACTGGATTTCTTATCTCTGATCAAATTCACATTCAGCGATTCCTGCCCTTGCCCAGATTATTTGAGATGCTCTTTTTCTTCATACATGCCTCGTCTGCTGCGGGAGTTGAGATCAGCTTGAGCACTTGGAGCTTCAAGGCATCTTCAGGTTTCTGAGTCAACCTGCAGGAGGTTAAAATCAGGCACCTGGAGTTGGTCCCGTCTGTGTTCACTTCCTGGGCTCTTGGGCAGAGGCTGTTGCCCCTGAGCTGGGAACAGTGAACAGCTTGTGATGGACCGCCTGAAGTTCCCCAGTTCCCAGCTGGTTTTATGAAGGTGAATCATCCCCAGCAGGGACAGGATCCCTCTGCTGTTGTGTGTGGAATCACAGAGTGCAGCGAGAGCTCTCAGCTGCATCCAGACAGGAGAGCTGATAAGCAAGGCCTGTGTTTGCAGGTCAGGTTTTAGCTGATGGCACACAGTAGGTGTTAGGTTTAATAGTCACATTTAGACCCCATCCAGGGAGTTCTGCGAAGCCTGGAAACCAAAGGATGCTCTTTCAAACTTTGCGTGTTTCAATAGTGCAAGGCACGCAGCAGCTTCCATTACCGACATGGATTGAAATACCGAAATATACTATAAGGGCATTAAAGGATCATTAATCGTAGAGTTAAAACCAGGCTTAATGTCGATGCGTTTGTTGTTTTCCATGTGCAGAGCAAACGCATCCCCTGTTGCTCAAGTTCTTCCCAGCCGATGCAGAACTCACAGGAATGAACCATTTTCCAGCCAAGAGTGGCCTGGATATTTCTGTGACGGTGTTTGTTTTCTCTCACTGTGATTTCCTTCCACCAGGCGTATGCCTGGGGCCTGAGGGACAAATACTGGTGCGATAAATATCCTTTGAAATGCCGGTCGGACCTCCCCAGTTTCAGTTTTAAGAAAACCCAACAAACCAAATCCCAGGCATTTCTGTTTGCTTTTTCCTTTATTAACCACACTGCATCAATTTTCTTCAAACCTATAACATATTTTCCAAATGCTGTGAATCTTCTACAGTTTCAGGCTTCTAAATCATCCATATGTTGTTCCGTCATGTATCTGGGTGCCCTTGATAACTTTAGGGTCTCATTTTCACAGACTGCAGCTGTATGCCAAATCCATTCTTCTTTCTTGGTACGTTAAAGAAATCCATGAGCTTATTGCCCCTTTGCAGCTACTGCAAACACTTCTTTCCTTTGTACTGTACTTGCTTTTCTCTGCCAGCTGGATCACAGGAAAGCAAAAGAGACACGGCAAGAAGGTGCTTCAGCTTCCCCTAGATCTTTTTCTGTGGTCGTAGAACTGTTTAAAAGGTGCAGTACCCAGCTACAGATGACTCTGCTGATTGGAGTTCTGTGAAGAAAGGAGCAGCTGAAAGAGCTCCCTTTGTCCTGGCACTCCTGTTTCACAGCCAGGTGGATGGAGCCGGAATAAAATTCCCAAGGCTGCCATGGGTGCTGTGTTCCTTTACCGCAGGAGAAGGGATGTCCCTGGGGCAGCACCATTTAACCGCAGTGAGGACAGGCCCTCCGGCTCACCGCTGTGCCTGGTGCCTGAGGGCAGCTGCAGAGGGACGGGACAGGACTGATTTTGTGACACTTCTGTTGTGGGAAAAGTAGAGAAACTTCCTTTTATTGTTTTTACTCTAGGATAGTTCATTTGCCTTTTTAGGCCTGGAATTTTTCCTCTGTGTTTAAGAGGATAAGAGCAAAGTCCCTTTGGCCACTCTTTAAATGCCAGTAGCGCAGAGCTGTTCTTGTCATGGCGGACATTTGTATGGAAGACTCCTAGGCCTATTTCCATTATTATTGCTGTATATTTGGGACATATTCTGCAAGTTTAGGTGCAAACAGTTCAAAACGTTTGTCTTGCGTTTCTAAAGAACGTCTTACAAAAGCAGAATGAACTCATCTGTCCAGCTTCTCAGCATGTGAGACCTTGATTCCAAGTGAACTGCCCCGGATAATGCTCGCCCCATGTTTTGCAAAATTCTGTTCTAATTCCTTGGCCTGAGGTCTGTCAGGAAGACTTGCTGATCTGGAATTTGGAGACTGCTGACATAGTTGCAGGTGGCTCCTGTCTGCCCAATAGTGTTTTTTCTTCCTAATAAAATTGTGCATACAGCTTACATGTCTGTGTTGGAAATGAGGTTCCAAATGCTTCTGTTTATCCAAGGAATAAGCTGATGGATCTAGTTTTTATTTCATCCATTTACCATTTCTATCTAGAATAGAGCAAAAATCTGGACTAGGTTTGTTTTAAGGAAGCTGTACTTTAGGGAGCAGTGAGCACTGCAGGGATGCATTTTATGTAATCATCCTTTGAAATAATACAGCTGGCCCGAATTCACTCTTTAAAATAGCCAGGAAAGCTGGTGTCGATGCATGGAGAAGCAAAATGTGCTTTTGCTGATGTAGTTCCTACTAATGAGGTCAGCCACTGCAATCAGCTATCAAGGCAAGATCACGTTGATGTTGGAGTAGCTGTGGCTGCATCGGGGTTTGTTTTGTAGGTATAGAGAAATCATCTCTAACCCTCTGCCAGGGAAGAAACTGGCCCTGGAGACTGGACCTTAAAAAACAGGCTCCCTATGAGCAGCTCTGGGTAAGAAAGAAACAGGTGGAGTCTCGTGTTTCTTGTCTCTCTAGGCGATGGATCTGATAGCGACCAACGGGACACCAGAGCTGCACAACCCCGAGCAACTGTGTGCTGAGTTTCAGGCCTTTTTGAGCTGCTGCCTGGAGGTGGACGTGGGCAGGCGAGGGTCTGCCCAGGACCTTCTGCCGATAAAACGCGAAGCGGCTGCAGGTGAAAGAGCTGCGCTGTGTCCTGGTTTTGTCATCAGCTGAACTCGAAGGCATCAGATGGAGCCCCCTCGTGTTAGTCTCCACTCTGGGTGCTTTTCAGCTGAAAAACAAGTGGAATCATGCAGTGGTTTGGGTTGGAAGGGACCATTGGAGGCCATCTAGACCAGCCCCCCTGCAGTGAGCAGGGACATCTTTAGCTGCATCAGGTTGCTCAGAGCCGCATCCAGCCTGACCTTGGATGTCTCCAAGGATGGGGCTTCTGCCACCTCTCTGGGCAGCCTGTGCCAGTGTTTCACCACCCTCACGGTAAAAAATTTCTTCCCCATATCTAGTCTGAATCTGCCTTCTTATAGTTTAAAACCGTTACCCCTTGTCCTATTGCGACAGGCCCCGCTAAAAAGTCTGTCCCCATCTTCCGGATAAGCCCCTTTCAGCACTGGAAGGTGGCTGCAAGGACTCCCCGGCCTCTTCTCCTCTCCAGGCTGAGCAACCCCAGTTCTCTCAGCCAAATGCCTCCAGGGCTGGTGACTCAGCCACCTCCCTGGGCAGCCTGCTCCAGTGCTTGAGAAGGTTACCACTCCCCCTGTGCTGTGTCAGTTGAGTCGTTAGAATATGGATAAAGGAGTCTTCATAATCATCTTCTAGTGAACTTGGTGACTTAGTAGGTAGGGGCTGTTTTGAAGATGTCAGTGGTGAATGAGAATGTCGGAGAAGCCTATTGAAATGCACAATGGCAACCTCTCCCAACCTAGAAGAAAGCTAAAACATGACAAAATCAAGCTCGTTTGCATTGGAAGACCTTTGAAGAACTCGAACAGGGGGGGAAAAAAGGAGATCTGGTAGAGGCCTCACATGCTGGTGCCACTCCCGAATAACAGCAAAGGTGAAAGAAGTCACAACTAGGAGGTGCGCAGGAGTTGAGGCCCATTCTGTAGACATGAAGTGCTGCAGAGCGAAGGGTGGGTGCGTTCCTGAAGGGGTGAGGGGAGAAGAGAAGGTGGGCTGTTCCGTACTGCTTACGCTCCAGTTTTCACCAATTGCTTGTTGTAACCGGACAGCGGAGCCGAGGGTTTGATTCAGTGGAGTTACATTTGCAGTTCTGTCAGTCTGACTGTGAAGGCACTTAAAGGGTTTTGCTGGCTTTCATCGGTGAAAGAAGCGGCTGTTCGTGAGCGTAGCGATAAGCAGAACAAAGAGAAGGTAGATTTTGGACTTCAGTTATGGTGGTGTTCTTCAGGACTGTTGGGGAATTCCTTTTCTCCGTGCAGAATGATCTGTTGAATTGAACTGGGTGTAGGGGTGAAAACTCAGCGAGTGAATTTTGGAGTACTCGGCGCGTGAGAGAGAGAGAAAGCAAAAGGCAAGAGAGTTTTTAAGTCTGAATGTGAAGGTAGATGAGCAACCAAATCGGTTCTTAATAGGAGGGGAGGAATGGAACTGGAGTAGGTGATTAATCTCTTACTTTGTCCCTTGATGAATATTGTGGTGAAAAATACGGTCTATGGCAAACTGTCAGAGTGATGAGGTGTTCACATCACCTTCTGTAACGTTTCTTCTCTTCTCTCGAGGTTCTTCCTGAACACCAATGAGGTGACATCTGTTTTTAAAAACTTGGGCATGATTGGATGGGGAACAACAGGGCAGTAAGTATTGTTGTTTTTTAATGAAGAGGCTAGGTACAGTAACTTACCTGTTCTTCTAATGGTTAAATATTTATTGGAAATTAAATTTTAAAATGAAAAAAAAAAATCTGCGTGTGCTAGTGGGTGTCTAAGAGTGTGATGAAACAAAGCAAAGCTGCAGATACTGGTATTGCAGTTGGCATTCCAGGTCATCCAGTTAGTGTTTCAGTTCTGACATCTCGGTTTTACTTGTGCTTCACCCAACTGTTTCCCCGTGTCGCTGAAGAGATTTTTCTGTGCTGTGCTTTTCAGCTGTGGCTGGTGTTTAACGATACGATCCTGTGATTGTTCCCTAGGATCGGTGAGGTTGGAAAAGACCTTTAAAATCATCGGGTCCAACCGTAAAAGTAACACTGCCAAGTTTGCTGCTGAGCCATGTCCCTAAGCACCGCATCTACACGTTCATAGTACAAGTAATAGAGATGTTTATTGTTTCAGCAGTCACGTCATCTAAGTGTGACGTATGAGAGCAGCAGGAGGTCATTTTTTACAGCCTCTGTGTTCCTCGGGTAATTGCCTTTCCTCCTAAGTGAGGAAAAGGCAAAGGTTCTGGCAAGGTAGTGGATTCTAGCCTTTTACTGTCTTTCTTTTAACAATTTAAATGTGCGCTAGGGCATCCCAAATAACAAAATGTCTTGAGGAGCCAGCTGCCATGTGTCGTTCGTGTGCTCTGTTTGTGATGGGACAAGCATGAGAGAGAATTGGCTGCATCAGCTGCAGGAAGGGAAGGTCAAGCTATTCATACAAACACGAATCGAGTTATTTTGATAAGATCATTTTGCACTTTTTTAACGGGCAGCTTGACATTTGAATAGAAAAGGGTTCCTTCTCAGTTAATTTTGAGAGAATTTATTCCAAGTTGTATTTTATTTACCTCAGGTTTAGAGCACAGCTTCCCCGTCAGTTAGGAAGTACCATCCTGCAGTATAGCCCACCTAGGATTCCACAGGAGAGAGAAGTCTCAGTCGTAGTTTCTCACATTAATAGTCCGAGTGATTTCTATCTGCAGTGGGTAAGTTTAGAAATAAGGTCTGTTTAAATAAAACTCTGAACAAACCTTTTAACCTTTGGCTACTTGTCGTCCACCTTAAATAAGCTACTGTCCGTCGCTTGTAACCGGTTTTAGGATTCCTGGAATTAGTAGGTGAGATGAATTCTTACAATCCTAGCTTGATTCCAGGAATTCTTAGAATTCCGGAAGGTTAACACATTTTGGTCAGTTTTGTTAGATGGTTAGTTCCTATGCGGGCATGCAGTGGTTTACTGTTTCAAGCAGAGATTGGACAGGGCAATATCCAACAATTGTCAGGCTCTTTGATTCACGTGAGGTGTTCCTAACCGCTGTGTCATGTTGGGGGAGGCCTAGGAAGTACATTGCTAGAGAAAATGGCCCTTAAGAGAGCAACAGTACCACGGGGCAGGGGTGCGGGGTGTGTGTGTGTGTGTGTGTGTGTGTGTGAGATTTGTTTTTCTCATTTTAGACAGACAGCCTGGATTCTCTGTCTCCTGCAAAGAAAATTCAGGAGGTGTATAGACATGAGCATGGGACAAACGTGGAGATGCTCTGCCCAGTTGAAGGCCAAGCCTGCGTGGCAAAGTGGGAAGATGGGAATTGGTACAGAGCGCAGATTCTAGGTGAAGTCTCGGTTCTTTCGCTCTAACGCTGGGTTGGGAAGTCAGATGTGGCTCTAGATCACGGGCTGTGAGCAGTAAGTAACAAAGCTGTTGTTTTCACTGGGCGTTCTTAGACTGGCGGGAGGTTCATAGAGTCAGTAGTACTAATGCATGTTATGACCTTTTGCTGTTACTGGAGAGGGTTATGCATTTTTATTTTTCTTTAAATCAAGAGAAGCGGTATACTTCATTTTCTATATATTATTGAAATTCTATGATCTAATTATTTTAAATAATTTTTCTCTTACTGCTACAGTTTGCACTACAGGTTTGTCTGTTAAGCCAACCTCTGAGCCTAGCTCGCGTGGGTCGCTTATTCCCCATGGCAATTCCGAAGGGGACTGGCCGTTCTTGTGCTGGCTCCTGTGCTGCCTGTGTGGGCAGCGCCGCGTGCCTGTGTGCTCGCGTGTCTCCTGGGCACATACTTGATGTGCCAGGGTCTCATGAAGTGGTTAGATAGAAGGGGACCAAACTGCAAACTCTGTCGTTGCAGGAACGTGACAGAGCTGACTCTCAAAGAACAGAGTTTTGGAACTGGGTTGTAGGACACTTGAAGCTGTGATATTTGGTGATTGTATGGTGTAAATGTGGGGTTTGCTCTGAAATTCGGGTGCTTTAACCTGTATCAGATACTCATTTTTTGTTTTAATAACTTGGGCTGTTTTTCTTGAAGGGCTGCCAAGTCATCAAGCAGTTTTGGTGAAATATGTTGACTTTGGCAATGTTGCCACCTTAACTCTTAAAGACATACGCAGAGTCAAAAAGGAGTTTCTGAGCTTTCCAGAAAAGGTAAATTAGAGCTCGCCTGGATTAAATACTCAAAATAAACAGAATCTGGGTGGATGGAAGAGGAAGGCGAGGGTTGTTAACGTTCAGAAGTAAATAAAATGTTAAGCCAGTTCCTTGTCACATTGAAAACCCGTTTAATTGGTTTTGGATCATCCAGTTTCATCCAGTTTTAAATGAAATCTGAGGCTGCCTTGGGGTGAGGAGGTGTCTGTATAGTGTGTGTGTGTTTAATTCAGATCCAATCAAATGGCGGTGACGTGGCAGCAGAAGCCGAGGTCATGCTGTCTCGCTGTCCTGCGTGAGCGCAAAGCAGAGGCTGTGACGGGGCTGTGGTGAGACGGCCTTGGTGCGTGATGGGAGATCGATAACTTGAGTCCTCCTGTAGGCGATCAGGTGCAGGCTGGCTGGCATTGAGCCCTGCAAAGGGGCAGACGAGTGGAACAGAGAAGCCAAGGCAAGATTTGGAGAAATGACTGAAGGTAAAATCCTGCTGTGTTCAATTTTTGGTAAGTTATCGAGTTTCTGTTTCAGTATGATTGAATTGACTCAAACGTTGAAACATGCACTCTCGTGTTTTAGATAGTGTTTGTTGGAAGCGCTTGTGCTCGTACTTGTGACAGGTGGCCTGGAGTGAGAGTATCTCACCATGAGCCAGCTGGAGGAGACCTAACAGATGATGGCTGCTGACAAAAGCTCTGGTTATGGCTCCTCTTACAGACCACACCAGCCTTGAGGGACATAAGTGTCTTGGTTTATTAAGAGGGGCCTGTTTCCAGAAGTGCTCGCTGTCCTTGACTCTTCTGACTTTACTGGTAGCTGGGAGTGGGATCGCTGCGGCTGTAAAGCATCGCAAAAAGAAGAAACAAGCAAGAAGAATTTCAGCTAACACATCTATGCCTTGGTAGGATTTTTCTCAACACCATTTATTGTTAACCTGTAGCTCGTTATTTTTCAGCGCCTGGGGGATGGTGGTTTGGAGCCCATCTCATAAATGAAATGACATGTAGCAGTTGGTTTTTTTGTACAAAAACATGGTGTAATTATTGGTGTATTTGAAGTTAAATTTTGTAGATACGTGCAAAGCTAAGCCTCTGCATTTTGTTGATGTTCAGAATCAATTGCTTTATAAACAAAATGTCATTTTACAGAATTCTGTCTTTTATAGTACCATTTGCCTCCAAAGCCGTCAGTAGTCTTTATACTGTCATTGGGTGGCTGTAGTTCTGTTTATATTATTCATTCACAGAAATTTTAGAGGCGAACATCTTGTCTGTTGAACTCGTGGACTCCCCTGCTCCTCCTGGAAGAATCTTTAGTATTAACTGCCAGCTAGTTAAAGAAGACCTGGCGTCCTACATAACTGGGTAAGTACTCTGTGCGTAACGTAAAGTATGTGGAGATACTGAATTTGTGTAGTAAAGTTTCTGGCTTTAATATGTTGCCTCCAGTGACTGTAACTTACCACATTTGTGATAAATTCATGACAAGTCACATTCCTCAGCTGATGTGAGTTACAGAGTGTAACTCTGCAGTTTGGCGTGATCGAGTTCTCCAGCTGAATCTTGACCAACGTCATGTATTGGAATTGTAGTTGATGGAGAAGGTGGAGATGAAATGTCTGCATCGTACTTGTAGTGTGCTTAAGTGCCCAGTCCTCCCAAACTGGTTATCGTGAAGGTTCCCCTTCCCTTGTAGTAAGGAAAGAAATACCCCTTTTGTGTGTTGGACCTGCAGCTGAGGTGAGTCGTCTCTGTGGAAGGTCTGTTGTTGGAGAAGAAGTACTGAGGTAACCAGCTGTGACAGCCACAGACAGAAGGGTTGGGAAGCCTGCTGGGGGAGATGGGGCTGATAAGGAGATGACAGGGCTGCATTTAGTTTGTTGGCTTTTTGGAAGGCTAATCCGTGGGCTGTGTTTGTGAAAAACAGTCATTACTCTCTCGTGAATAACTCTTGAATAGGGATGAGAATAAGAAGATTGCTGTGTAGAAAATTTTGATTCCGAAAGGGAATTTCTGAATTTGCTTTTTTCAGGAGGAAGTAAGTAAGTAAGTGGATTTTCGTCTCTCAGCTCAGAAATACGACTAAGTCCTAGGAAGACTTTTCTTTACCGGTCACGCTTTTCAGTCAGGTTTTTGTCAAGTGAAGGAGCTTTATTGAAACCTGAACAGCAGAGTTGTTTTGTCACTGTCACTGGGGTGTTTTATTGTGTGGCAGCTGCAAACAAGCAGCCGTGTGACTTTACTGTAAGTGTCTAAAGTTGGTGGCTTGCCTAATGTGGATTTTTGTGGTCACTCGCTCACTGCCCCCTCCTTGGTTGGACTGGGGAGGAAACAGAAGAAAGAGGAGCAAGAAATCTCATGGGTCAACTTGACAGAAGACAGGGAAGTTGCTTACCGACTACTGTTGTGGGCAAAACAGACTCAATTTACCTTAGTTTATTGCTAATTAGCATAAATCCTTCAAGACTGGTGCAAGCATTGTACCCAAACAGTTACAGCAGCCCCCTCTCCCTTTCCCAGCGCAAGTTTGCTCCAAGCCCCTCTCCTCCCCTGATGCCCCGGCTCCCCTCAGTCCCTTCGGTGAGGCCATGGGCAGGGCAGGGGCTGGGGCCAGGACCAGCCGTTTCTCCCCGCTGCTCCTTCCTCCGTGCTCTTTGCTTCCCGTGCTTCAGCATGGGCCCTCCGCAGGCCTCGGTCCCTTCAGGAGCGTGCCTCTGCCCCCCTCCAATACCCTCTGCTCTCCTGACCTTGGTTCCTTCTCCCTCTGTTCCCTCTGTTCTGTTCCCTCCTCTCTCTCCCTGGCGTTTCTGCCCTTCAGGAAAGGAGAGGTGCCACCGGCTCCCGTTAGGATTACTCTTCCATGTTTAAGGTTGTTGTTGGGGGATGCCCAGGCCAGCCCTGAACTGGTAGAAGAGACTCTGAGCGGGAGAGCACAGCTCCGCTGAAGCTGGCTTGCTGGCCAGCAAACCTCAGTCACCTCGCTCTTGCGTTGGGATAGGAAGTAGTCCATGCAGAATTCCGGGGAGCAACCTTGGAGCCTGAAGTTCATTCCAAACAGATGGTTTTTGCTGATGGGTGTGCAGTGATACTGCTGTACTGGAGTTACTAGAGAGGGTGTTGGAGGACTCGTAACGTGTGCTTCACTTGGGAGAGCTCTCTGTGGCACGTTGCCTCTGTCCGTTTCCCAGTTCAGGCTGGTTGGACACACGGCAAGCGTTGCTTGTGAGCTTTGGTGTTCCTTTCTTCCCTGGTTCTACAAGGCGGCTGTTTTACCCGTTGGTTTCCAAACGCCTGCCCCAGGCAGGTTTGCAGAAATAACTGTGGGGCAGTGGGCAGTGGGTGAGTCAAAGCTTCAGGGAATTTCTCTCTGCCAGAGCAGTTTGTTTCCTTCCCGTGAAGGAAGGCATAGACGGGTGGTAGATCTCCGAGAACAGAGCTTCTTCCTGGCGGCCCAGCAGTGCCCACAGTTAAACTCACGCTTGCTGTCTCCTTTGGTCAGCGGTGGTTACCAGAAGCCAGTTCTTTTGTGTTCACAGCTTTTTGTTGGAGCTGCAGTCTCTTACGGCTCTAGCTGGTGCAGCTCACACAGGCTTGTCCTGAGCCGGGCTGTGGCTCAAAGTACCTACCAGCCACCTCTGGGTTGCTGCTGTGCTTTATTCTATCCGGTTCAGGCCATTTAAACAAGTTTTCGTCAAGGTGTTGCATGACCAGACTTCACTTGGGACTCTGCTGAGGACAGTGCTGGCACCGGTTGCGGTGCGTTTGTATGCTCAGGGACCGCTAGAAAGGTAAATGTTTGGCTGACGTTCGTCATCTTCATGTCTGGAAGGAATACTTACACATCTTAGAAGCAGAATGTTGCAGCTTTCACTCAGAGACAACACTGATCTCCCAGAAGCTTGATGTCGGTCATTTGATGTCTTTTAAGCCAGACGCAAACGTGAATGTTCAGCAGTCCGTTTGTGTCAGGCTTGCTTTTCTGCTGGCAGCCTGGACTGTGTAGTGCTGCCATCTCTCAGCAGAACGTGCAAGGATGCCTTCTGAAGGGGAATAAAAGCAAGGTACTCTCCCAAGTGTTTCAGCACTTAGAAATGATTTTGCCTTTTTTTGTCTGCTTTTCTAAGTTACTTGTTCTTCGCTCTTCTCCGCATTGAGTGATTCCCGTCATGTTGAACTGTTGGTTGAGCTCTTTTTTGTGTTGTCTCAAATGGCTTTAAACTTCCCGTTCCAATGACTTTATGCTCTTTACAGGTGCCCTGAAAGTACTGGTGTAAGGCCCAATGAAATATGGGATGTTCCTCTAGAAATTCCTGAAGCCTCGGAAGCTTTAAATCCTAGAGACGTGGAGTCCATGGACGGAGGAGATTTCAAATCCCTTTCTAAGCAGGAGCTACAAGCGAGAATTAGTCATGTTGTATCTCCCAGTAAAATCTTTCTACAGTGGCTGTCATCAGAAAGGACACTGAAAAGGTACTGAAATCCAAATGAATTTTCTCAAAGCATTCTTAGGACAAACTGGTGAAGTGTAGTTAGAGCAAACTCTGGTGCTGTGGGCTCCGCTGGCTTTGTTGGGGAAAGTCTAGGGCCAGAAGGCAGATTGGCACTGTGTTGTGTTTTATTAAATATTTGGGATTCCAAATTAAGCACATGTTGAACTCCTATTTCTGGTCAGTTCTAGTGTAGTAAATGTTGGGGCCTGATAAATGCCACACTGTCCAGAAAGAGATGAAATCTTTCTGCTCTTTCTTTTCTCCTCCACGTTCCCGTGTTAGAAATCTTGCTAAAGAATCCCGGTATCTTGCATTGTAGAGCTTCAGTCAAGTTCGTTCTTTCCAGGTGCTTCTAATAGGCTGTTAGGAAAGTCTGAAGGCCTTTTCTAGACATGGTGTATCCATCCGCCTGCCTTTAGCAGGTGTTTAGGTACGGCATGTGTTTGGGAGCTCCACTTCAGGTATTTCTAACATGTCATGAAGAAAAACAACAATACTGTGTGTCTGTTAAACGGTCACTGAGACTGTCCTGTGTGCTAGTTGGGCAGTGGTGGGCTAAATACCCCTTCATTCGCCGGACAAAACGGGGCCACTAGAAACGTGGTTTCCTTGAATGTTAGTTTGCAGGAGAAGATGGCCACCACCTACAGAGAATCCCAGCCCCAGCCCGTGAAGTGGGAACGTGGCACGCACTGTGCTGTTTACAGCTGTGAGGTGAAACAGTGGCAGAGAGGTCGAGTAAGCAGGACTGTGCCTGACAGCTGTGCAGAGGTAAGCCTCTTGCCGGGGGAGGGTTCGTGCTTTGATTTCTAAAGGTTGTAAGCGTGCGCTGATTGAAATAATGTCAAATCTCTGCTGCTTACTTCTGTGTTAATACAGTCTCATCCAGCCTCCTGCTTTTGTCGAGAGGTCGGGTTCTGTTGTGCGTTGCTGCAGACAAGCTTTCTGTCTGATCAAAGCGCAGGTGCCTGTAGCAGGGGCCCGGCTGTGGCGGAGGGCTCAGGAGGTTGACTGTGCGGGTGTTTACGCGATGCTTTGCACCATGGCAGATTCCCAAGCTGCAGCCTAATGGTTTAGCTTAGATTCCAGCTGGGTGAGCCCGAGGGTCCCAGTAGTTCACACTTCATCCAAAGTAAACGAGGGAGCCAACTGAAGGGAGAGCAGCACCCCAGCGCCCATGCCGTCCTGCTGTTGCTTGGGCCCTAAACGGGCGGTGACGCCCTGGGCCGAGCAGGGGTAACGTTTTCCCCGGGAGCTTCTCCCACAGGGCGGCTTTAAACAGGCGTGTTGTTGCGCTCATTTGAAAAGAGGGAGGAGCACCAGAAGAGGCGTTTTGTGAATAGATAACCACTTGCCTCAAAAGTCAGAGTGGCTTTTTAATCCTGCAGATAATCCAGGGCTGGATTGCCATGGGTTCTCTCCACCCTCATCAGCTGATGCCCGTGGGTGGTGGTAGTTGGGAGCAGCGGTGCGACCTTCTCTACTTGTGGTTTGTGTCGCCTGCTTTCTGAGACAAAGAGCCCTCGAGCAGCTCTTTAACCACCTCGGAGTGAAAAGCGGGGGGTGGAGAGGAGCTGTTCCGCCGTTCCTGGGTTTACAAACTGAAATGCACCCGCGTAACTGGAGCACAGGAGAAGAACTTTTCTTACTCAAGTCACAGGCCCTGTAAAGTTGTTGGACCCCCTTTGAGCATGTTTGTGTGTGTTTTGTCCTCTCGGCCCGCTGTGGTGGTCACCGGTGTTGTGTGAGGAAGTACTTCAGCACAAAGGCCACTCAGTGAATCCTGGTACTGTTTGTTTGAATTTTGTTCACCTCTTCAGGCATGCTTTGAATTCTGTTCCTTACAGCGAAGAGTGAGAGGGGGGTTTTGTTCTGTTCTGTTGTGTTTCTTATCTGTAACAGGTAATGCTTTATGATTTTGGAGCTGAAAAAACAGTGGATATCAGCTGTCTAAGAAGACTCGAGGAAAATCTG
Source organism: Leptosomus discolor (assembly GCF_034619465.1). Classification (NCBI taxonomy): domain Eukaryota; kingdom Metazoa; phylum Chordata; class Aves; order Leptosomiformes; family Leptosomidae; genus Leptosomus; species Leptosomus discolor. Next base: position 50,520 of record NW_028237807.1, read on the forward strand.
AAGATCATTAGGCCATTGGCAACAGAATGTTCCTTGGCAGATATAAGGTAGCCTTTCCTTATACGGAGTAGCAGTCTTAGACACCTAATAATGCCATAACTTAGTATTTTTCTGTGTTAGCACTGATTATTTGGGATTTGGATGGGCTTTGCTTTTTGAATAAAGAAGAAACGGGATGGCAGCTGTGATTTGCTCTATAAAAAGGTTTTTTTTTTTTCCGAAGGGTTGAGCTACTTACCAGTAAAGCAGAAACGGGGCTATAGAAAGCAAGAAAGCATACTTATAGGATGAATTCTAAAATAGTGGGCAGATGGTAGAGGTTTTTCTGACTGCACTGAGTGCTTTTTTCCTTGTCTCGGAGTTTGAGATGAATCTGGTCTCGTGAAAACATGCAGGAGGTCAGAGAACCGGGGTATCGTCCCGTGCCTTTGTTTATGTGCCGTCTGTGCTGTGAAGAAAAAATAATCATGTTTGTAAAACCTGTTCTCTGAATGACTATAAAAAGCCAATTTGCAGATGACATATGGATTTTCCTTTGTTCTGTTCAGACAGGCGTCATCCTTCTGGACCTCCTGATGCTCCTCATTTTGAAGTTTTGGGGTTAGATTTTTGAATTCTTCCTGTCGTGTAGATCCAGAGATGAATAACCATTTCTTTTTCCTGTTGACTGTAATGGAAACTGTCTTTTTTCCCCCTGACAGTTCAGGCAGTTTCAAAAAACATTCAAAAGCCGAGTAAAGGGCAGGGTTTGTGGTTAAGCTCAGGAGATGCCAACTTCTCTTGTACTAAAGGGATCGTGATTGTTCTGTGTCAGACCAGCAGGTGGAAGCCCGCAGTGGACAGCAACAGCATGTGAGTGTTTATCCTCTTACCTAGCTGGGGCACGAGTCAAAGTGTTCCTACAGGTTTGTAACCAAAACCAGCAGGATTTGTAAACTTTCTGTCAGGTTGTCTCTTAATTTTTTATTTCTTTTTTCTGAATGTTGTTACTCTTCAAAAAGTCCTGAATGGAGTTTGCTTAGATGGTGGTGTTTGCTGTGGGGAGAAAGGTGGTGTTTGCTGTGGGGAGAAAGGTGGTGTTTGCTGTGGGGAGAAAGGGGCTTTTTCTGTTTTCTGATTTACTCTCGTTATTCCCTGGTGCGTTAGAGCAGTTTGGCCCCCGGGGCGGAAAGAACAGAGTCTGAGCTACATTTAGTTACTGAAGAATAATATTTACATCTTTGGGATCACTGGATGCTGACAGCTTTTATGGACAGGTGAGCAAGATGCTCACGTTCTTGAGGAGAACAGTCTCAGCAGCCACTCTATTAGCTTTCAAGTTTGCTCGGAAATGGAAAGAACGAGTCCGATGCTGTACGAGCATCGTTAGTCACTGAGTGCTTGCACCGGTAAAAGAAAACGGAATTATTGTGGGGGTTGATGGATTCAGTGTCCGTTGGCAGCTGCCAGCGAGGCTTTACAGTGTGTCTGGAAGTGACAGCACTGGTGAGCACAGGTGGTTACAAGTGGGCTTAAAGCTCCTGCTGGAGGAAAACTGGTGTTTGGCAGCTCATGCAAGTGACAGAGCTGAGGGACTAAGCAAGGGTTTGTGCTGTGATTTGTTTTTTTTTTTTAAATGACCTGTTTAGAACAGGTGGTAAAACGATGGGAACTGTGACACAGATCAAATGGTTTTTGTCTTCTGATGTGGGCACCAGTTGTTCAACGACGTCTGACTGGCGGCCAGTACCAGTACAATGGAAAATGCCGGTAGTTAGCGGAGCTGCACAGTGTAATATGTTGTCGATCTCTCTCATTTTCTCCAGGAAAGGGATGTGGCTGGTGCATTGCCTGTGAAAATTCTTTGCAAAGATGAAACAGGAGAATTGATTGATATTGCAGAGCAGCTTGTTAAAAAGGGTTTGGTTTTTCAAAACAGGAGGTTTGGATACTTTCCTTTTTATGTTCTTTCTGACTCTCATATTCGCATCGTGATAAGCTAATGAGTAAACCAGAAGTTTGCACTGTCCTCTACAGCACATGTGGCAGCTGAACTCCATCTGCAGTGAACTACTTGGATTATAACGTTCGTAGTTGTACCCAGTGCACGTTTCAGTTCTCTCAGCTGGTAGATGAGATGTTGGGCAGTATTTTAACAAGCATTTGCCATCTTGGTGTGTTTGGGTTTTGACTTCTGTTATTTTGTTCTTTTGCACTTTTCAAGTTCTTTGCCAGTTAATGTGTTGATATGCTTTGATTGAATCTGCTAGAACTCATAAAGCTGGTGTGGCTCGCTCAGTCTCCAAGGAACATCTTAAAGTACATTTAGAGCAAGGGAACACACGACTGGACGGCTGCGGTTCAGAAACGGCACGTGTGAAAACCAGCGCTGCTCTGGAGGACAACATCGCTGTTTCAGAGAGTGAAGAACAGTCGTGTAAAACACGTGTGTCACAGCGTCATTCAGGAATGGGTGAAATCTATAAACCCCCCTTTATACCTGAAGCAAAGACTTTTCAAGCTGTAGTGAGTTGCGTTGGATGCGATGGAACTATTTATATAATACCCAAATCCTCCGGTAAGGTTCCAGAGGAGAAAATACGTTTGTGCCTGTGAATCTGCTGGCTTGGGTGCATCGGAACATGGCAGCTCTGTGTGCTGGTGTGCGCGTCCTGTGCCAGAGCCCGGCTCTGGAAGGTTCCTGCTGGGGAGGATTGCTGTTGGGAGGCGATGAGGCCTTTGGCAGGGGGGGCGAGGGGTGCATGCCCGTGCACCCCCTGCGCTGCAGCGGTGGGGAGAGCTCCGGCAGCTCCCTGGCAGAGGAAACCCTGATCCCCGGAGGAGTTGCCGTGCCCTGACACCCACCCCAACGGGCTCTCCCCTCCTTCCGTCCGCCCCAGAAATCCAGGAGGCCCAAGCGCTTCGACAGGCGGGTTACTCACCTCTTCTCTGGGCAGTCTGGGGTGCAGCAGCGAGTGCTTGGCTTTGGAACGCGGAGCTGGTGGTACGTTTTGCCGCTGTTGAGGAAGGTGCAGGCCTAAAGATGCTTGGGAGTTAGCCTGGTTCTCAGCTACTGCTGGACTTTCCCCTTTCTGCGTGAGCTCAGTACCCAGTTTCCCGGTTTCCAGAGGGTCGTCCGGACGTGTGTTTGGTGGTGGTTCATGGTGTCCTGCTGCTGTCTCTGGCAATCTGTTGCATTGGTCATGGAGAGGCTCTTGTACTAGTGCTGTCAAGGTGTCGATTGCAAAATTTACAGACCCTCCTTCTCTGAGATGAGAGTCCAGAAATACTAATGGCTTCCCAATTAGAATGCAGTTTGCTTTTTGTTTTGAGCAGTAGCGTGTTTGCATATGCTGGACGTCGAACATACAGATTGTATCAGTGTTGGAAAATATTCTTTGGAGCAGCACGTGTGGTTTCTGTTTATACAGGTCTTCACCTGAATCTGCTGGGGTTTGGTGACTGAAATCATTTGCACTACTATGTTATAGACTGTTTTGAATTGATTTTTTTTATTCCTCCCCCCACCCCCAGAAACGGCACTAAACCAATTGATGACTGACATACAAAGTAACTTCCAGTGCCTTGGTCTTCTGCAACCCTACTGCTGGGCAAAGGGAGAAGCTTGTGTTGTAAGAGGACCAGATGCCATGTGGTATCGAGGTAGAGTTGTAGGACTCAGCAGTGCCTATCTCCAGGTAAGTTTGATTATATGGGGGGAGGGGGCATGTGTGTATGAACAGGCGCACGTGTATGTTAAAAAAAAAAAAAAAAAGGCAAATAATCCAGTCGTCTACCGTCAGTTTATGATCACACCTTTTTTTCATTCAGCTGACCTGACTTTCCAGATGCTCATTCTGCTTAAAAGTGTGGTAACTGTCGGGATGTTAACGTTTCTGTTAAAGATGAATTCTACGTACCTATCTCAGTTGTCACAATCTTTCCCGTAGTTTTCCTGGTGATGATAAATGTTCTTAAGTAAAAAGCTCCCCTTGATCCCCTGTAAGTAATCCCTTGCAGGTTTTTTCTTCTTTTGCTGTTGGTGTTACCATGTGTGGAACGCTTTGAAAATACTTGGGTTTAGCTTCCCCCCACCCAGAGAGTCGGGGCTGGCTGTGTGTTTTGAATGCTTTCTGCTGCACAGGTACAGAGCTCCTTTTTCGAATGAGCAGTTAATCCTACCTAAACTCTTGAGTCTGCTTGCCCTCTTTCAACGTAGATTTGCAAGTCTGACTCCAGCCTGGTTCACGCATTCTTTATGTCTTTCACTTCTAAACTGCTGTGGGTTATTGCACAACACGTGGGGTCTCTTGCAAGACAAGTTTGGAAAGTGAACTTCTGACCTGCCATAGCGGTTTTTTAATCCTTTCCTTCATTTCCACCTCATCACATCACCTGCTCTCAGCAGACCGTTATTTTTTCCCCCAGAGAAGTGAATGCTGTCAATGAACGTGTTCTCTGAGTAAACTTGACTGAATTATTTCAGGAAAGCTTTTCTTTTCCTATAGGTACAGTACATAGACCATGGTTACACGGAGAGGGTTATTCCATGTCTTCTGTATCCAGCCGCGCTGTATGCTGGTGTTCCTGCGTTTTGCATACCCTGTGAGCTCCACAAGACAGTACCGGTGAGCAACGGTGACTTGGAAGAGGTTTTAGCTGGTAGTTACTCAAACTGGTACGCTGTTGAGTCCCACCAAGGTTGAGGCTAGTTGCTGGCGTGTTTTCTTGCCTGCGAGGATGGGGAGAACAGCTGGAGGACGGTTTCAGCAAGGCAGGCTTTTACCAGGAGCTGCTGGATTACTTTATGAAGTGACCGTGCTTCAGGAGCAGCTGTCCTTGGAATTAAATCTTTGTGAGAGGGGACGCTGCGGTAGTTGGCAGGATGATACTCAGGAGTGGTAGTTTGTTTTGCAGTAGCAGCGAGAAGAAGGGGGGCCTGGATTTCTTAATGCAGAATAGCCAGAAAATTGTCAGTCTTCAAGTCCTGCAAAAGCGTTTCTGTCATTCTGCAGGTAGCTGTGAGGGAAACCCTCTGTTACCGCTGCTCAGCTCATGGGAGTGAGTGGTTTAGGGGTTTTGTTAGTCGGTAACTGGTATGTAAACAACGTTCTCGGGTGTCATCACACCTTAGTCCCATTTGAATGGTGCATTTAGTAAAGTGAATTACTGAAACGACTGGGTCACTTTTGAACTTGTTCTTAAAGAAAACCTTTTTATTGCTGGGAGCAGTTCAACGGATAGATTCAGACAGACAGGCTTCTCGGCCTGCGGGTTGGGACGCAGACAGATATTGCAGGGAAACACAGAAGTCTTTAAAGTGTCCTGTGTTTCCTGTTGTCTGTTATCTCCGAGTGTAATTCTGTGTCTTTGGGTTCTGCTTTGGGTGATTGTGCGCCCAGACCTTGTTATGCCTGGGGTAAAGGTCAGCCTTGGCAAGCAGCGTCTCTTTCTAAGCCACTTCAACGTCTGAACTGGCTGGTGGGCTTTGTCACACGGAAAGTTTTAGTGTCCCAAAGAGCAGGTAACGTTTAAACTGTTGTAGACAACTCAAACCAGTGATGGGTGTTTTCAACCAAGTTTTTCAATGATAGTCGCCTATTTTCATGCCCCTGTGTTGAGGATGGTGTGGGGCTTAGTGTCAGCGTCTTAACGTGTGGCGATTTCTTGCTTTCACCCAACAGATCGGCAGCTTTTGGCAGCAAGGTGCAGTGGATTGCCTTCAAGAACTACTTACACATGAGGAGGTTGAAATCCATGTTCAGGTAGCTTAATGTATTCATGGGTGTGGAATGAGGCTTACTTTCTGTTATCTTGCTTTAATTTCCTTTTAACTTGCATCAGGAATAATAGGTGAAGGAGTACAGCAGTAAATGTGTTGCGTAGAAAGATCAAAATCCCAAACTAAAGTTTTCTCCCGTGACTTTACCTTTGTTATAATTTTCAGGCCCGAAATGCGTCCTTTAGAGGTCAAAAATGCTTTATGGTGCTGTTTGTATTCTGTGTTGTCGTTCTGACAAGCAACCTACCTACCAACAGCATAAATTCTTGTCAATTCAATTTTAAGTTATTAAAATTGGGCGTAATCGAGTATGGACATGCTTAAATTAATGTATGACACTACAGGGAAACAGATAATCTGTATTGTCTGAAAACCTGCAATTTCAGATAATTTAATTTCTAATGGTATATTGTGGAAGAGAAGGGTTTATCGCTGAGTGAGCGAACGTGGGATGGTGTTTCGGTGTTGGACCGAGTGGTCGGGGCTGCCGTTCCAGGGACGGGCACGTTCCCATTTGTGTCGTTACCTGACGTTAACGACCATCCTTGGGGGTTTCGTCCTGTTGGCGAATGAGTGGGGCGCGCGTAGGACTGACAGGTTGGAACTTCCGGGTCGCTGTTTCTAAAACCTCAGTCACACTGTGCCTGTTCTAATCTTATTTTGTCCTGTCTAAGTAGGAATTACCAGATAACCCGTGGGGCAAATTGTCCGTCAGCCTGTGTTTTGGTGGAACGTCGCTTTCTTCCTTCATGGCATGTCAGAAGTTCTGTGTTGCTGAAGAGGGTCAGGACATAACAAAGCTGGTGAGCTTGTTTGTGTGTGTAGGTGTGTCTCTTGCTGCTGTCCCTCTGACATTAAAAAGACTGCTCAGTTGCTCGTCTCTGCTTCAGAGGATCGTTTTCCCCTTCAGAGGACGCTGCTGTCACTGCTGATGTAATCGTGGCGTGCATGGCAGTGATGCAGTTAGAAGAATCTCTCAGCGTGTGTTAGAACTGAGTAACGGTGAAACCCCAATGGTGAATCAGTCTCTTGTTGCGTTTTGGTAAAGTCAGCACGTGACACGCGACTTTCTGCAAACTGTCTTGAAATGGGATTGTACCCTTAGAACAAAAATGAAATTTGGAAAACAGCCACCAAGCTGCGTAAGGCGGTTGTAAGCAAGGAGCGTTCGGAAAGCCCGGAATGCTCTCCGCAAGGCATGTAGCATTAAGCAGACCCGATCCAGAAATAAGCGGTTCAGAAGAACGTGTAAGAAAATGAGTGTTGGAGGTGTTCATTTGTGGACCAGAAAAGGGCAAGGCGTCCAGAGCTCGAGCTGGTTCCGGGAGCCGAGCCTCGGGAACAGCAGAAGGGGGAAGCCTGCAGCTCTGAGAATGTTCAGCCGCGATCAGCTCTGGGTTTAGCTGCAGAGAGGCTCAGCAGCCCTCCATCCTCACAAGCCAGCTGCTACGCTGCGTTGGCTGAAGGATACCGTTACTATGTAAAGTACAGCCATTACCCATGTTATTATTTTATAGTAACTTTACTTCCTTGCTTCACATGCGTGTTTTCGGGTAGGTAACCTGGTAAGGACTGTGGTCTGTTCTGGGAGTGTTGTTGTGCTGTTAACAGTGGTAATGAGCTGCTTATGCAGAGCCCGCTACACCGGTGTCTTGCTTCAGAGTGTGTTCCTGTCTGCGAGATGCGCTTCTGCTGAGCTGACAGGCGAGTTCAGGAGCTGGTCTTTGTTACCGTAGCACCATCCCAGCTTAGTCATTAGCCAGGAGATTCCCTGGCAGGCAGTAGGGTGTTGGAGAGCACCCCAGAACCCCGGGCATGGTGAGCTCACGGCAGCGAGTCTCGTTCTGGGTGAACGTGTGCACGTGAACGTGTCTTCGCGTGCATACGCGTAGGTGCAGGTGCTGCCTTGTGCTCCTAGATTCAGGCCTGGGGGACTGTGACCTTGCTTCATTTGACAGACGAGTTTTTAATCTCTGTTCTGAGCTGAGGTTTAACTAACCGTCATTTCTAGAATTACTTTTTCTACAGCAGTTGACGACAAACCCTTTCCAAGCGTCTGAGCCAAAATAAGTCCCCAGTTCCTCCTACGGCCTGTTTTTGTATTTAACCGCGCTGCCTGTCAGCCCCTCCGTAGGGAGGTACTTGAGGTCTGCAGGTTTTAAGCTCATGATCTGAGCGAGCCCTTGGCCAGCCTGGTCCCTTGTAATCTGCCCCTGGAAATGGCAATGCTGGCTTTTGGAACAGTCCGTCAGCTCGGGTCGGAGGAGAGCTGCGCTTCAAACTGCTGTTGACACCCTGGGCACGTTCATTCAGTGAGCCCCTGCCTTCTGAATGACAGCCAAGGCCGTGCTGAACAGACTTGACGCACAGCCGTTTGTGATGGGACTGACTTGTAGTCGTCTGAGCGCTTCCAGCCTCACCAGGAGCTGTTCAGCCACCAGCCGTTCTAGGAGGGACCAGCGTCTCCTCAGGCAGAGGGAGAACCCTTTAGGCAGAAGCAGCAGCGTGCGAAGGGCTGGTTCCTTCTCCTCTGATTCCACGTGGGCTTCCACGGTAGGAGAGCAGATGCTGCAGTTGGTGTTGCAGCACTGCCGGCAGCGTTGCAGATCCCAGCACTGGGACTGCGAGGTGGTTGGGCCCTGCGGCTTGCAGGAAGGCTTATTCCTCCTGTCCCTGTTCCCCACTTTTACACAGGCAGTTAATTCCCTCTGGAACCGGTGATCTGTACGACTGAAAGACCTGCCCGATCCCCTGAGCTGTTGTTTCCTTGTTATAAATTTATCAGGCCAGGCCTGGATGAAGGACGGGGCTGTCACGTGACTGTGGCCGTATGCTGAAGGCCAGCTGTGTGGGTCGTGGGTCCCGCCATCTGTGACACCAAGAAGACCTGTTCTGTGGCTGATGTTCGCAACAAGTCCAGTGGAAAGGCGTTCTGCAAACACCTGGGTAGAAAGCCCTTTCTGCTTCCCTTTTGTCAACAGGAGAGGGAAGTCTACGGTACCCTGTCCGTGTCGGGGAAGTACAGAATCTGAGACTTGCCGGACTGTCACTTCGATCTTCCTCACCCTAAAGACGTCTTTAATGCCTCAGCCTACTGGCTGGGCTCATGTAGGCTGCTCAAGGCCAAAGCTTTGCATGTGGTGAAGGAGGTACGAGGTGACACGCTGCCCTGCAGCCTGCCCTTTGCTTTCTTTGGATTGAATTCCTCGTGCTGAAAAGCGCTCCTGTGTTGCCTTATTAAGTGTGCAGTGTTAGGTGATGTGTGAATTATCTATTAAACATTCAGGGGTTTGGCTGTGGCTTCAAAGATGCATTAAGGAATGTGAGGCCTTTTCAGGTGTTTCAAGAACAGGCACAAAGGCGGAAAGGCAGAGGGACAGCCGTTTGAAACGGGTAGCTCCTTGAGAGGTCTTGGCAGGACACCTTTTTAGGGTCAGTGTTTGCAACTGGGCTGTCCACACCCCGGTGTGGCAGATCTGGCAGTAAGCACCCTGCTGGCAGCGAGGAAGGGCTGGTAACACAACAGCAGAGCTGCGAGGGCAGTTTTTCTTTCAAAGACGCGCACGAGAGGTGACCAAGGTGCCCGGCTGAGCGATGTGCAGTGCTCTGTTGGGAACAAGCAGGAATTTCAGAGGAATCTTCAGAGCCAGGTGCAGTCAGGTGGCCCGTCACAATATTCCTGGTGGTTTGGCAGAAATCTGGCACTTTGTGTGTGTCTGTGATCTAGTTAGATGTCCTTTCTTTACCGGTATTTATCAAGATGGGTTTGTTGGGGTTTTTAAGCTGTTTTATTTTGCAGTTATCGGTATCTGATTGCTTCCACTTTTTGTTTTGGGCAGAATGAAAACTGTTCAAGCAGATGTGTGAAAAATAAAATTATTTCAGAGAAATTGTGCCTTTTGTTACGTATGACATTAAAGTACGAGAGAGGACAGGAGCTGTACCCCGGAGCTATGGTCCAGCTGAGCTATGTGCTATCCATCCTTACTTTAAAGGCATAATGGAATGTGCCAAGGTTGATTTTGTCCTGAGCCAAGTGAGCGCACGGCACGTAGAGCTGAACCTGTACAATATGAGGGTCTAGAAGACGACAGACCGGAGCGTGCTGTGCTGCCCAGACAATGGGTATCTGTACCCTGCAAAGTCTGTGATCTGTTTTGAACGTGGGATGATGCTGGCGGCTAAGGAGTCAAATTATCCTTTGCCTTTCTCATAAGGGATAGCTTGCTCTGGCAAACTGCAGTAGCCTTGGGCACGGCATTCGGGTTAATCCGTGCAGGTAAATTGCTGTTATCTTCGTTTTTCTTTCTAAATATTTTCTCTCTTTAAAGGGAATGCCATATTCAGTGCACTTTTGAATTAACAGCAGCCAAGTTAGCAAGTCAGTGTGTTAGGACCATTTCAAAGATAGATGCTTTCTATTTTAAAAGTGTTAATTAACTAGTTCTCTTCTGTTATCTTTTAGCTTAAGTTTTTGTTGGAAATGTTGATTAATATCTTTTTCGTCAAAGACATGCTGTTTACATTCTCAGATAACTCCTTTGTGCCAGGAATCATCCCAAAGCTAGTTTCCATTTTGTTACTAAACATGATGCCTGACCAAAACCTCTCTTGGTCTAGGAGCTACTCGAAGAAGACGTTCCTGGTTTGCCTTCATACCCGTTGCCACCGCTACCTGGTCCAGGAGATCCCTTTCCTGTCAGAGTCACCCTTGTGGTGTCCCCTGAGGAGGTACGTTTTGTGAACATCTTGGATCTGTTGCAGTCAGGAAATGTTGCAGTCCCGCCCTGCTGGTGAAAAGGGCGGGACAGCTAACAGTTTTAGGTGATAGAAAACAGTGGGTAAGGTGGCAAAAGGCTGCTGAGTTGTTGATGCAGATGGTTGTGCACTGCAGCTGTCTGCATGAACTCTTGCTTGAAATACCCTCTTCAGTGAGGGCGGAGAAATCCTGACCGTTTCCCTGAAAAGATAACTTTAAGAATTACAGTACTGCAGTCTGGTGCTCACCTTGTATCATCAGAAAATAGGTCATTGGATTTTCACTTGGTGGAACAGTGGTGATTTATCTCTTCCTTGTCCTTCAAAGGTTAAATTACTGGAACATTGTAGAGTGAGGTGAACATTTTCTGCCTGTTACAGTTGTATTTTACGTCTAAGTGATTGCTTTAAATTCAGCATCATGGCCTAACAGAAATTCACCCCACCAATTCGCGTGACTATAAGTATTGGGGGGGGCGGGGGGGATGGCATAGGGTGTGCCTATCCGTTAGTACCCTGTACATTATCCGGGATTGATTTTCCAGGTAGGCAGCGATGAAGTTGTAACCAGAAGTCCAAGGGCAATCAAGAGAGACTTCAGGGTCTTGGGAGGAGTGGTGAAGGGATCAGGAACACAAGTAGTGTTCTCCTTTCCTTCCAGTTGCAGGGAGTGACGAGGGAAGAGACAGGAACAGCCATCAGATGAATACCTGGCTCCGAGCCCTGTGTCACTGGCAGAATTTTGGGGGTTTTGATCACAGGACCCCAGGCAAGTTGTTGTTGTTTTCTTACCGGAGAGGAATATAAAATGTTTTTGAAAACAAACCAACCCAACAAAACCCCGGGGTGGTGTTTGAGCTGTGGTTGCTCCTGAGCATTAGTCTGGGAAGTACATAGCCACGTGATGTCACATCGAAAAGGGATTGTTCGTGTAACGTTACAGGCCTTTGCTTGCAAAATTAAAATAAAGAAGAAAAAAAAAGAGAATGGAAAAAATAATTGATTTTACTTTAAGATCTTAGAGTCAGGTCTCAAAATAAGTCTGTTGGGGTTTGGTTTGGTTTGGCTCTTTGTATACTGCCAAAAGAAAAAAGAAAAAAAAAAAAAGATGAAAAATTTTACTTCACAAATTCCTCACGAAGTCTTGTTTAATGCGGTTGCTGTTTCTGATGGTCGTTGTCTGGGCTTTGATTCTTCTGCATAGGCATAGGGGGAAAATCACACATCTGAGGGTTTTTAATTCTTGTAATGCCCAATTTAGAGGTTTCTATGAACTTGTCCTCTGGCCTTAACAGTAGTCGGGAGCTGTCAAGCCTGAAGGGCCCTGCTTTTGTAGCTGTAAGAATGGTAACACCTGCCTTGTCCAAATACTGCTGCTGTAACAGAAATAACCCATCCGTTCTAGTGAAATTGTTTTTGTCTTGATTCTCAAGGGAAAGAGGCTCCAAGTTAGACATCCTAATCGTATGTCTTGCATGTGTGGTTTTGTGATCTGGTTTTACAGTGCTATTAAATTAATAATTTGCTTTCAGTGCTGAGACTTGTTTTCGGAGTTTATGTTTTCTTCCGGGAAAAACAGAATAATCTTTCTTTTGCATGGTTAGACTTCCGTGGTACAGAAAGCTGTTTAATGATCTTTTCTCACTGAAGTGTGCACCTGTCAGCAAGGAAGTTGATTAAAAATAAATACACCTTGTGCATGGTCTAAGTAGAGCCTGTCCCTCAGCACTGCTCCAGCAAAGACCCTTCGGATGAGAGGGGTGTCGTGAGCGCTGGCAGTTCCCACTGGCCCTCGGCCCTCACTCCAGCTGCACTTCCATGGCCAGGGAAACACCAGGTTTGGGCACACGGCCCCGCTGCTGGGGCAGGTGCTGCTGGCGGCAGCGGGGTGACCCGCCTCGTCCCGAGGAGCCAGCAAGGATCGGGGCTTGCGCTGGCAGGAGCGGGCCAGCCTGCAAGGAACGGCGCGCCGGTGGAGACGCCTGGGGTTGGTGCAGCTGGGCGGTCCCGGGGATTTTTAGGGCATAACCCAGTGCGGCTTCGGTTCAGGGAAGTGTTTCAGCAAGCCTGACCTTTAAATGATGCAAGTGCCCACACTGAGCTGAGCGTGGTTGCTCACACGCTCCCCATGAACTGGGAGTCCAGCATCATCCTGGTCAGCGCTCCTGACTGCCGAGCTGCACCGACTCCTCCCCATTGTATCAACGTCCAAAATGATTTTACTCTCCTGTGGCAAATCACTGCGCCTGGAGCAGCCCCCCACACGGCGGTATGACCGGAGCTTTGGTCGGAAGGGAAGAGCGATCGAGTGGGGGGTTTCACCGATCCCCTGCTGTGGCTCGTGGCCCTGCCCTGAAAAGCCCCGGCAGCGGCCAGGGGTTGCCAAAGTGTGGCGGAGATCAGGTCATCCCAGCGCGGCCAACCCCCCACCAACCGGCCTCGGCTGCAAAAGCCTGATCGCAGGGCTCAGTAGCCCGTTTGGCACTTGCCCCCCGCTCATGAGGGAGGAGAAACCGCGCCCGGGGGGGCGACCACCAGCCCCCCCGCCCCCCCCCGGTCCCGCCGGTGCCCTCCGGCGGCGCCTGGCACGCGCGGAGGTGGCCGCGGGCCGTCGCGGGGCGAAGAAGCCGCCCCCGAGCGCCCGGTGCGGGCCCTGCCCCGCCCTGCCCAGACCCTCTGCCGCGACCACCGCCCCCGCCGCCGGCACCGCCCCTTCTGCGGCCCCCGCCCCGCCTCTCCGCTCGCCTCCGCGGCCCGAACCTGCCCCCGCCCAACGCGGCCGGGCCGGGGGTGTTCGGGGGGCGGGCGGGGGCGTTACGGCGAGTGGCAGCCGCCGGCCCGGCCCTCCGCGGCGAGGGGTCACCCCCACCCGAGCCCCGAAACCAGCCGGGGCTGGGGGGAGCACTCCAAGGCGCGACTGGGAGAAGTGGGGCTGCTGGAGTTGTTGGGGGAGGGGGCGGGGAGGTGAGGGGGAGGTGGATCCGTGACTTGGTTTCCCCTGCTGAGCAGGGCTGGGGTTTTGGGGGGGGAGCACCAGTGGGTCCGTGCCTCAGTTTCTCCAGTTGGGAGCTGGTTTGGGGCACCTTGGAGAGGTGGAGGATGAGTCCGTGCCTCAGTTTCCCCTGCTGACAGCAAAGTAGGATCCCATTTGCAGGGATGAGGGACTGACTTTTCCTCCCACCCCGTGCCTCAGTTTCCCCTTGACCGTGGGGCAGACCCCACCCCAAGGCCTAGTTCTGAGGAGGTCCAGCCAGCAGCCTCCGGTCTGCCCAGTTTAACACTAAACAGGCTCTCAGGGAAGGTGTGGTACCGCATCCCGTGGGGTGCTGGCCGTGACACCGCCGCGTGCCTCAGTTTCCCCTGCGAGGCTCCTGGGAGCCCCGGCCTTGGTCCCCACTGAGCTCTGGGGCTTCTCACCCTTTTATTTCCCTTAAAATCTCCTTTTTTTTTTTTTTTCTGTGGGCTTGTTTTGGTTTGGTTGTTTGTTTTTTAAGCTATTTAACCCAAGGGGGCAGTGGCCCTGCCTGCTGAGGCACGGGTGCATCCCCCGGGCTGGGGTGGCAGGGGGTGGGACACAGGTCTGTCCGCGTCCCCGTGCCTCAGTTTCCCCTGCCAAAAATAAACGCTGCGTCCTGCGAGGCCGTGGCCTCCGCGTCATCTTTTGTGTCTCACCCTGCCTGGGTGGTCCCCCAGCACCAAGGCACCCATGGATGTGGGGGTGCAGGATGAGAGATACACCCTGGTTTGGGGGTGCAAGTTGTGGAGTTAACCATATTTAGGGGTGCAGGGTGGGGGATTTAACTGGACTTGGGGGTGCAGGTGGGAATATAACCAGATTTGGGGGTGCAGGGATGGGAGAAACAAAAATGCCACAGCATCCACCCCGACAGCCTGGCTCAGCGGCACCTGTGGGGGGGGGGGGGGGGTGTGTGTGTGTGCTGAGTGCCCTCTAGTGCCGCTTGAAACAGCCCCGAACTCCCCATTTCTTCTCTGTCCTTTCTGCTCTGTCTGGGTTTTCCTGCCTCTCTTCCCCTTTGGACCGGGGTCACACGGGGGAGGGGAAGAAGGGACTCGCAACTGCCCATCCTCTTGTTCGTCACCCCCCAACATCCAGGCAGATGTTTCTTTTCCTTTTTCTCCTTTTCCTCCGCACATGGCATTAACATCTCTCCTTCTAATCCACATTTTTTCTCAGCATTGGGGTTTCGGGAACTGGGGGTGGATCAGGCCCCTGCAGCTTGCTCCTGCGCTGCCGCAATCGAATGTGCCCGGCAAGGCACGGTATTTTACCCACTCCTGAGTGCATCCGAAGTGACAATGGGCCACACTTTATGGCCACAGCGGTGCAGCACTGGGCTCGAGGGGAGGGCATCAGGTGGGTGTTCATCCACGGTCTCATACTCAGGCTGACCATGCAGTCGAATGAACCCGTGGTTTGATTGAAAGATGTGCCGATATCTGACACCGTAACTGGGATGTACAGCCACCACAGGCGGTCTTTATTGACAAGAACCGCTGGGGGCGTCATGGAAACCCCAAAATTCGAGCGTTTTGTCCTATGGGACCATTGATGGGCATCGCCCCTGTACCAGATGATAAAAGGGACACTGTGGACATACGTGGGCCAACCTGTAATGGTGAGGCTGCCCTCCCTCGGCATTGTGCCCATGACCCTGGCGAAACCCAGAGGCATGTTTGCCTGGGAAGTCCTGGATGGGAGTGGGAAATCCACCGTATTGGTGCCGGTGGATAATCCCTGACTTCTAACCCTGAAGCCCAGTTTCCAAGCTGAGGCCAGCCGTGTTGTCTTACAGGGACAGCGATTGCCCTGGTGTCCCTGCTGGCCATGGTGACAACCAGGACC
Source organism: Leptosomus discolor (assembly GCF_034619465.1). Lineage (NCBI taxonomy): Eukaryota > Metazoa > Chordata > Aves > Leptosomiformes > Leptosomidae > Leptosomus > Leptosomus discolor. The sequence continues at coordinate 65,903 of NW_028237807.1, forward strand.
TGGATGACCATGTGGTGGCAAAAATGCCAGTGGGATTCACCTGAGCGATGAACTTATTCCTTCCTACCTGCTCATGACACCGTGGGGTGGGGACTGGAATGGCACTACCCTGCGTTTCAACATTCCCAGGGCAACAGCTGAGTGTGGTGCTCAGTGGAACACAATGCTGTGTGACCAAAGGAGAAGGAGTGTGTGGAATAGGGCTGCATCCACATCCGAGATGTATCGATGCCACCTCGGGATCAGGCCAACGAAATGAAGAAAGTGGTAAAAGGCTGGGAGGCAGTTGTTGCTGTACCAGGGACTAATGGGTCGGGGAAAGTTTTGGAATGTTTGGATTTTAATAGGTGACTGCAGTTATGATTATTGTAATTTGTATTGTAATAAGCCAGAGTAGGTGTGCAGTACTGAAACCTGTTAATGGTAGAGTGCACCCCCTTGAAACTTGTTCTGTCCGTGTTGGACAGAAGGATAATTGAGGAATGACGATCCACAGCGAGCACGAAAGCTCCCCGAGGTCACGCTCGCTTTTAACGCTGGAGGCAAGAGGTGGCTGCACGACCGCTCCCAGGAAACCAGTTGAGTAACGGCTGTGGTCATGGGTGGGTTGTGGCAGATGCACCCGCCCTGGCAAAGAGCCAACATTGACAGGGACTTGCCAAAGACAACGATCGGAGTTCAGCCGGTAAGATCTCATCATGGCGTTTACCTCACGGTTTTGGCACTTGGCCCCAGCTCATGAGAGCTGACCCCAGCCCGAGCCGAGGGGGCGCAGCCGGAGCCCAACCAAGAGGTGCTGGGAGCCACTCTGGGCCTCTGGGGAGCAGCAGGGCTGCGGCCAGGGACTCTCCCGGGGGCTGGGACGTGCCTGAGGGCGCTGCCCGGGGCTGAGGGCCCTCACCCCCCGGGGGCCTTGGGTGAGTGGAGACCCCGCAGATTCTGTCCGTGAGCAAGCCCTCGCCCGTTGGTGAGTGGTTGCAGGGTGGGGGCACCGGGCGTGGGCCGGTTCCCCCTCTGTGAGTGGGGTCATCGTGCCGAAAGGATCGATGGTGAAACTTGGGCATTCTTGGGCCAAGCCGCGGAGTGTGATATTCCCAGCCGACCCCGAGCTGTACTGCACTCTGGTGGAGTGCTGGCTGCGTGGGGTGGGAATAAATCCCCGTTCTGAGCGGCTGCTCCGTCCGGTTTGTAGGTACCTCCAGGACACGGGGATGCTGGGTCCCCCTTGTGCTCCCCAAACTCCTGCCCCCCCCCCCCCCCCAAGCGAGCGCTCGGCTGGGGCTGTCGCTGCCCCAGGCACAAGCACCTTGTAAAGAGCTGAATTAGTTCTGTGATTCCTTGCTGTAGGCAGCATTCAGGCTTTGTGAACCTTCATCCATTGCCTCACACCTTGGCATGGGTGACTCAAGGCAGTCGAGCACCGCGCTACAACACAGTGTTAATCGATCGGAGCCTTTTCTAATCTTTTTCCCATTTCCACTTTCAAGCAGCAGTTTATTAGTTCAGTGCTCTGTAGTTTAGAGGGGGGTTTCAAATCCTCAGCTGTCAGTGAAAAATCCATCAAACAGCTGAGGTAGATTACCTTATTTTACTCATCTAAGAAAAAAGAATCTTCAAGGTAAAAGGTTGTGCTTTTGGAATCCCTGCCGTGGTGAAACACAGCAGAGGGCTGGCTTTAAGAGTGCGGCTGTCGGTTTACTTGGTGCTTGACTTCCTCTGCAGTTCGCCTCAGGCCATTCTTCTTCCCTCCTCATCTGATTTTCTCTCCCCCTCGGAGTTCAGAGGCAGCAGCATTAGCAGCCCCCAAAGTCTGCTCTGCCAACCGCTCTTCTACGTTCATGAGGCCAGGACAGGGGAGACGGGGGGACAGGTTCATGCTCCGAGCTTCTCAGCAACGGGGGAGGAAGCACAGCACAGCTCAGCTCAGACCCTTCTTCCACCTCACGGGCACTTTGAAGCTGACCTGCCTTCTGAACTCCTGCAGTACCTGCAAGCTCAGTGCTGCTGCCAGTGTCTGCTCCAGCTCTCCAGTGCAGTGGGTGCTGGGAAATGCCACCCTCTCGCCTGGCAGAAGGCACTGGCTTCCTTCCCCTTGTCCCCCTGCTCCTCCTCAGGGCAAGCGAGCTCTGCCCTCACTGGGCCCGTGCATTGTTACCCCAGGGGCACCCCAGCTTGCAGCAGTGAGACCTGCGCTCACTCACAGCTGGGAGGGGCTTGGGGGGGGGGGGGGGGCAGTTCCTGGCAGTCTTGAACGTCAGCTCGTAGCCAGTGCCGGGCTAAGTCCCTTTCATGATCATCAATAAGCAAGTCCTGTTTGGGTTTGGTTTTTTTTAAATGATAATAAGGAAAGTGACACATGAGGTGCAGAAAAGACTCTACAACCTGCAAGGTTACACAGTAGGTGTGTTTATTGCGCGCAGATGCACGGGGGATCGCTCCTCCACACACGGGCATACCCACCGTGGCCGCTTGTCCAGGATTTATACAGTTAAAACATCACCTATTTCGAAACGCCTGAACATATTTGTGATCTATCCCTGAAAAGGCAGTTCCTTCTGGTCACTCCTTTTCCATAATCTCTGCCTCGGGCTCCTCCTCGGGGCGCTTGCACAGTTCCTCCTGGTGGTTCTGGGCAGGGGTCTTCAGGAATGAAGGCCATAGGTCTTCCTCGCTGTGTACTCCTCGCCTCTCCCCTGGAATCTCTAATTTGGCTGAGCTTGCAGTCCCAGACCGGTTTCGGCCTGGTCTGTCCTTGTGTGCACAGCTGGCTGTCTCCTCTTTGTTCTTGGTTAGAGATGGATGTTAGCGAGCCCTCCTTAGCCCTTAGCTCCTCCTGCCTTTGACACCTTTGAGCCATGAATTAGGTCCTTGTTTCTGTCCTTTCTGTTTCCCTTATAAGCTTCTTTCTCAAGCAATTTGCAGGGGTTAGTGACTAATTGCTTACTTGCCTGTATGTTAGTTCTGGGAAGCAAGTTTTAATAGTTTTAGCTTTTTCTATGTAGCTCCCTATTAATATTTTCGATATATCTTTGGTTATAAAATATATTTTCTATATGGCCCCCTATCAATTCCCCCCTTTTCTGTTGAGTTAAGTGAATTCTTTTACTACAGCCGAACACAATGTTCCTCTATCTAACATTTTAAAAATACTGACTAGACTCAAGTTTCCGTCGTCATTGGTTCTTTTTCAATTCATTGTAGGAATCCCCTGTCTTTTGAAAACACCATAAACTACATCAGACTGTTATACAAAGGACTATAAACAAAAGGATAATTGTTATCATTGTGACAAACAATTGCTTTAACCATGTTAGATTTGACAACCAAGAGGTTAGCTTTTCCCACAGCTTAGAAAAATCCCAGGAGGTGCTTTCTTCACACAGCTGTAGTGAATCCAGGCACTTTGTTCTCTGATCCTAATTGCCGTGAAAGAGGTGAGAAGCACTTGATATGGTCCTTCCCACTGTGGCTCCAAAGTTTTCTCTGTAAGAAACTTAACACACTCATAGTCTCCAGGCTGTATGTTAGGCACTGGCCCATCCAAACCCCTGCATCGGGTTCCAAACAGGGGTTTCCCAGTTTTACAAAGCTGTTTCCCTAATGGCACCATATAGGAAGTCATCAGTTCTTCACCAATTTGTGAAGAGGTTCCCTTTTGTACCGCATATAGGTCGTCCATATAGGATTTCAAATGGGCTTAGCCCTTCCTTAGCTCGGGGTCTAGTTCGTATCCATAGCATTGCTAGGGGTAGAGATTGTGGCCAGGCCCAATTGGTTTCTTGTCCTAATGTAACAATCTGTTGTTTAATCAAGTGATTCATTTTCTCCACCTGGCCACTGGATTGTGGCCAGTATGGAGTGTGTAGCTGCCAATCTGTCCCTAGATGGTGGCTTATTTGTTGCACTATTTTGGAGATAAAGTGCGGCCCTCTATCTGAGGATGTCACTGCTGGGACTCCAAACCTGGGTATGATTTCTTGTAGCAACACCTTGGTCACCTCTCGAGCTTTGGCTGTTCTGCATGGGAAGGCTTCTGGCCAGCCTGAAAAGGTATCAGTTAGTACAAGCAAGTATTTACACCCTCCTTTTCTAGAAAGTTCCGCAAAATCAATTTGCCAATGTTGTCCCGGACAATTCCCTTTCCCAATTTGGCCCATTTCTGGTTTGGGGACAATTTTTGGATTAGTCTGGAGGCAAAGGTCACATTGCTGAGTCACTTGTCTGACAGTGGTGTATAAATTTCGAGCCGTCACGTGTCTGATAAGGTATTTGTGTAATGCCTCCGCCCCCCAGTGTCCCTTCTTGTGTTCCTCCCGGACCAATGGCCAAACCATCTAAGAGGGGACTATGAGTTTCCCATGTGATGTTATGGCCCACCCATCCTCATTGGATGTTCCTTCCAAATCTGTGATTAACTTTCGATCCTCCTTAGTGTATTCTGGCTTACCTTCTAGGGTTATCTGTCCATCTGGGACTAGTGCTCCCTCCCCACCTTTACCATTTCTTTAGCTGCCTGTTTTGCCTCTCTGTCCGCCAGTTCGTTTCCTCTTTCCAGTTCGGTGCTCACTTTCTGGTGTGCCCTGATGTGCATAATCGCCACCTTTTCAGGAAGCTGGACTGCATTTAAAAGTCTTAAAATTTCCTTCACGTGCTTGATAGTCTTTCCTTGGGAGTTCAACAGTCCTCGCTCCTTCTAAATTGCTCCGTGGGCATGTACCACTCCAAAGGTGTATTTAGAATCAGTCCAAATATTCACAGCCTTTCCTCCGGCCCTCTCCAGGGCCCGAGTGAGGGCTATGATCTCGGCCTTTTGCGCTGAGGTGTCAGCCGGTAGTGGTCCAGATTCTATTACCTTTTCAGCAGTGGTGATGGCGTACCCGGAATGTTGTTTTCTGCCCAGAACATAGCTGCTTATATCTGTGAAGCAGTGCTCTACCCCATCCATGGGGGCATCTTTGAGGTCGATGCGGCTAGAGTACGTGGCCTCAATCGTCTTGAGGCAGTCGTGGTCCACTGGTTCTCCAGTCTTCCCACTAAGAAATGAAGCTGGGTTGATAGTGTAACTGCCATGGAAACATGTCGCAAATAATAGTTGCCGTTGTTTACCATGGAAACGTTCTCAAAATTGTAGGTGCCATGGAATGCCATGGAACGCTCTGGAAATCCTATTTGCCATGGAGTGCCCTAGAAACGCACTGGAACTATAGTTGCCGTGGCATTCCATAGAGCGGTGCAGAACTTCTATTTGCCATGCAATGCCATGGTATGCTCTTGAACTTCTAGATGCTATGGAATGTCATGGAAACACATCACAAGTAATACTTGCTGTTAAATGCCATAGAAACGCTCTGAAAATTCTAGTTGCAGTTAAATGCCATGGAACCCTCCGTAACTCCTAGTAGCCATGGAATGACGGAGAAACAGTCTGGAACTTCTAGTTGCCATGGAATGCTATGGAACGCTCTGAAGCTTCTAGTTGCCATGGAATGTCATAGAAACTCTCTGGAAGTACTAGTTACCATGTAATTTTATGGAACACACTGGAACTTCTAGTTGCCATGCAATGCCATAAAACGCTGCAAAACTTCTAGTTGTCATACAATACCATAAAAACGCTCTGGAATTAATAGTTGCCAAGAAATGACATGGAACACTCAGGAACTCCTAGTTGCCATGGAAAGTCATGGAAACACATGGCAAATAATAGTTGCATTGAATGACATAGAAACGCTCTCAAAATTCTAGTTGCCATGGAATGCAGTGGAACCGTCCAGAACTCCTAGTTACCACAGAATAACGTAGAAACATTCTGGAACTTCTAGTGTCCATGGAATGTTATGGAATCCTCTGGAACTTCTAGTTGCCGTGGAATGCCATGGAACACTGCGGAACTCCTCGTTGCCATCAAAATGCCATAGAAATGCTCTAGAAATACTAGTTGGCATGGAATGCCATGGAACACTGCGGATCTTCTAGTTGCCATGGATTGTCATGGAAACACAGCGCAAATAATAGTTGCCATGGAATGCCATAGAAATGCTCTGGAACTCCTAGTTGCCATGGAATGCCATGGAATGCTCTGCAACTTCTAGTTGCCATGGAATGCCATGGAATGCTCTGGAACTCCTCGTTGCCATGGAGTGCCATAGAAATGCTCTGTAACTACTAGTTGCCATCAAATGCCATAGAAACGCTCTGGAACTGCAAGTTGTCACGAAACGCGATGGAATGCTCTGGAACTTCTAGTTACCATGGAATGCCAAAGAAACTCTCTGGAACTTGTAGTTGCCACCTAATACCATAAAAAGTTCCTTAACTACTACTTGCCCTTGATTGGTATGGAACGCTCTGGAATTTCTAGTCGCCATGGAATGCCATGGAACGCTCTGGAACTACTACTTGCCATGGAATGCTATGGAACGCTCAGGAACTTCTAGCTGCTATGGAATGCAATGGAATGCTCCGGAACTTCTAGTTGCCATCTAAAGCCATCGAAACTCTCTGGAAGTTCTAGTTGCCAACTAACCCCATAAAAAGCTATGGAACTACTACTTGCCCTTGATTGGTATGGATCGCTGTGGAATTTCTAGTTCCCATGGAATGCAATGGAACGCTCTGGAACCTCTAATTGCCATGGTATGGGATAGAAATGCGCTGGAACTCCTAGTTGCCATGGAATGCCATAGAAACGCTCTGGAACTATTTGTTGCCATAGAATGCAATGGAACTCTCCGGAACTTCTACTGCCATGATCTGCCTTGGAATGCTGCAAAACTACGAGTTGCCATGGAATGCCACGGAAACACATCGCAAACAATAGATGCCGATGAAAGCCACAGAAAGCCTCTCAAAATTCTAGGTGCCATGGAGTGCCATAGAAACGCTCTGGAACTACTAGTTGCCATAAAATGCTATGGAATGCTCTGGAACTTCTAGATGCCATGGAATGCCATAGAAACACTCTGGAACTTCTTGTTGCCACCTATTACCATAAAAATCTCTGGAACTAATACTTTCCCTTGATTGGTATGGAATGCTCTGGAATTTCTAGTTGCCAAGGAATGCAACGGAACGCTCTGGAAATTCTAGTTCCCATGGTATGCGGTAGAAATGCACTGGAACTCCTAGTTGCCATGGAATGCCATAGAAACGCTCTGGAAGTACTATTTGCCATGGAATGCAATGGAATGCTCCAGAACTTCTAGTTGCCATGGAATTCCATGGAACGCACTGGAACTCCTGGTTGCCATGGCGTGCAAAAAAACGCTCTGGAACTAATAGTTGCCATGGAATGTTATGGAATACACTGGAACTTCTACTTGCCACGGAATCCTCTGGCATTTTTAGAAGCCCTGGAATGCTATATAAACTGTCCAGAACTATTAGTTGCCATGGAATGCCATAGGACGCTGCGGAACTCTTCGTTGCCATCAAAATGCCATAGAAAAGCTCTGGAAATACTAGTTGGCATGGAATCCCACGGAACGCTGCGGATCTTCTGGTTGCCATGGAATGTCATGGAAACTCTCTGTAATTACTAGTTGCCATGGAATGCGATGGAACTCTCTGGAACTCCTAATTTCCATGGAATGCCATAGAAAGGTTCTGGAACTACTAGTTGCCATGGAATGCCATGGAAACACATCGCAAATACAAGTTACCATGGAATGCCATAGAAACGCTCTGGAAATACATGTTGCCACGGAACGCTATGGAAGACTTGGAACTTCTAGTTGCCACGGAATGCCATATAAAATGTCCAGAACTACTAGTTGCCATGGAATGCAATGGAACGCTGTGTAACTTCTAGTTGCCATGGAATGCCGTAGAAACGCTCTGGAACTTCCAGTTGCCACCTAATACTATAAAAAGCTGTGTAACTACTACTTGCCCTTGATTGGTATGGAGCGCTCTGGAATTTCTAGTTGTCATGGAAGGGAATGGGATGTTCTGGAATTCTAGTTACCATGGTATGCGTTAGATAAGCCTTGGAAGTCCTAGTTGCCATGGTATGCCATAGGAACGCTCTGGAACTACTAGTTGCCATGGAATGCAATGGAACACTCCGGAACGTCTAGTTCTCATGAAATGCCAGGGAATGCTGCAGAACTTCTAGTTGCCATGGAAAGCCATGGAAACGCTCTGGAACTACTAGGTGCCCTCGAATGCCACAGAAACTCTCTGGAGCTACAAGTTGCCACGGAACGCTATGGAAGGCACTGGAAATTCTAGTTGCCATGGAACACAATGGAAACTTTCTGGAACTTCTAGTTCCCAACTAATACCATATAAAGATCTGGAACTACTACTTGTCATTGAATGGTATGGAAGGCTCTGGAATTTCTAGTTACCATGGAATGAATGGAACGGTCCAAAAATTCTAGTTACCATGGTGTGTGATAGAAACACTCTGGAACTCCTAGTTGCCATGGAATGCCATAGAAACTCTCTGGAAGTACTAGTTCCCATGGAATGCCATGGAATGCTGCAGAAATTCTAGGTGCAATGTAATGCCATGTAATGCCTCTAACTCCTACTTACCATGGAATGCACAGGAACGATCTAGAACTTCTAATTCTAATGGAATGTCTTGGAAAAACATCGCAAATAAGAGTTGCCATGGAATGCCATAGAAACACTCTGGAACTACTAGTTGCCATAGAATGTCATGGAACGCTGCAGAACTCCTAGTTGCCATGGAATTCCATTGAAACACATTGCAAATAATAGTTGCCGAAGAATGCCACATAAACCCTCTCAAAATTGTTGTTGCCATGGAATGCCATGAAATGCTTTGGAACTCCTAGTTGCCATGGAATGTCATGGAAACACATCACAAATCATAGTAGCAATGGAATGCCATAGAAACGCTCTGGAACTACAAGTTGCCACGCAAGGCTATGGAAGACACTGGAACTTCTAGTTGCCATGGAATGCAATAGAAAGTCTCTGAAACTTCTAGTTGCAACCTAATACCATAAAAACCTTTGGAACTACTACTTGCCATTGAATGGTATGGAACGGTCTGGAAATTTTAGTTGCCATGGAATTCAAAGGAACGTTATGAAACTTCTAGTTGCTATGGTATGTGATAGAAACGCAATGGAACTCCTAGTTGCCATGGAATGACATAGAAACCCTCTGGAACTACTAGTTGCCATGGAATGCAAAGGAACCCTCTTGAACTTCGAGTTCCCATGGAATGCCATGCAAGGCTGCAGAAATTCTAGTTGCCATGGAATGCCATAGAAACTCTCTGGAATTACTAATTGCCATGGAATGCCATTGAAACACATCACAAATAATAGTTGCTTATGAATGACAGAGAAAACCTCTCACAATTCTAGGTGCCATGGAATGCCACAGAAATGCTCTGGCACTACTATTTGCCATGGAATGCTATGGAACTCTCAGGAACTTCTAGTTGCCATGGAATGCAATGGAATGCTCCGGAACTTGTACTTGCCATGAAATGCCATAGAACACTGCAAAACTTCTAGTTGCCATGGAATGCCATCGAAACACATCGGAAACAATCGTTGCCGATGAATGCCACCGAAATCCTCTCAAAATTCTACTTGCCATGTAATGCCATGTAATGCTTTGTAACTCCTACTTACCATGGAATGCAATGGAACGATCCAGAACTTCTAATTCTATTGCAATGTTATGGAAACACATCGCAAATAAGAGTTGCCATGGTATGACACGGAAACGCTCTGGAATTTCTACTTGCCATGGAATGCCATGGAACGCTTTGGAAATACTGGTTGCCATGGAGTACCATAGAAACGCTCTGGAACTACTAGTTACCATGGAATTCTATGGAACACACTGGAACTTTCACTTGCCTCAGAACCCTCTGGAATTTCTAGTAGCCATGGAATGCCATATAAACTGTCCAGAACTACTAGTTTCCGTGGAATGACATGGAATGCTCTAGAACTTCTAGTTGCCATGGAGTGCAATAGAAATGCTCTGTAACTACTAGTTTCCATGGAAGGCTATGTAACGCTCTGGACCTTCTAGTTGCCATGGAATGACATGGAACGCTGCGGAACTCCTCGTTGGCATCCAAATGCCATAGAAATGGTCTAGAAATACTAGTTGACATGGAATGTCACGGAACTCTGCGGATCTTCTAGTTGCCATGGAATGTCATGGAAACACATCGCAAATAATAGTTGCTATGTAATGCCATAGAAACGCTCTGTAATTACTAGTTGCTATGGAATACCATAGAAACGCTTTGGAACTTGAAGTTGTCACCTAATACCATCAAAAGCTCTGGAACTTCTACTTGCCCTTGATTGGTGTGGAACGCTCTGGAATTTCTAGTTGCCATGGAATGCAATGGAATGCTCCGGAACTTCTAGTTGCCATGGTATGCGATAGAAACTCTCTGGAACTCCCAGTTGCCATGGAATGCCCTAGAAACTCTCTGGAACTACTAGTTGCCTTGGAATGCAATGGAACACTCCAGAACTTCTCGTTACCATGGAATGCTATGGAACACACAGGAACTTCTAATTGCTGCGGAAACCATGGAATTTCTAGTAGCCATGGTATGCCATATAAAATGTCCAGAACTACTAGTTGCCATGGAATGCAATGGAACGCTGTGTAACTTCTAGTTGCCATGGAATGCCGTAGAAATGCTCTGGAACTTCTAGTTGCCACCTAATACCATAAAAACCTCTGGAACTATTACTTGCCCTTGATGGGTATGGAACGCTCTGGAATTTCTAGTTGCCATGGACTGCAATGGAACACTCCGGAACTTCTAGTTCTCATGGTATGCGATAAGAATGCACTGGAAATGCTAGTTGCCATGGAATGCCATAGAAACGCTATGGAACTACTATTTGCCATGGAATGCAATGGAATGCTCGAGCAATTCTAGTTGCCATGGAATGCCAGGGAACTCCTCGTTACCATCAAAATGCCATAGAAATGCTCTTGAACTACAAGTTGCCACGAAACGCTATGGAGTGCTCTGAAACTTCTGTTTGCCATGGAATGCCATAGCAACTCTATGGAACTTCTAGTTGCCACCTAATACCATCAAAATCTCTGGAACTACTACTTGCCCGGGATAGGTATGAAACTCTCTATAATTTCTAGTTGCCATGGAATGTAATGGAACGCTCCGGAATTTCTAGTTCCCATGGTATGCGATAGAAGTGCACTGGAAATCCTAGTTGCCATGGAATGCCATAGAAACGCTCTGGAACTACAAGTTGCCATGGAACGCTATGGAACTTCTAGGTGCCATGGAATGCAATGGAACGCTCCTGAACTTCTAGTTGCCATGGTATGTGTAATGGGTCTGCCTGAGATGCAGCCCTCACCGTGCTGTGCAGTGGTAGCTTGATAACACACCAGTGTTTTGACTACTGCTGAGCCGGGCTCACATAGCACCAAGGCTGCTTCCCCACCATTTTCCCAGTAGGCTAGGGGTGGGTAAAAACTTGGAGGGTATATAGCCAGGACAGCTGACTCAGATTGTCCAAAGGGATATTCCATACCACATGACGTCTGCTCAGCAATATATGCTCGGGAAAACAGGAAGAAGGGGGGGACATTCGTTTTGCGTTTGTCGTCCAGAGCAACCGCTTCGTGTACCGGAGCCCTACTTCCCAGGAAGTGGCTGGACATTGCCTGCTGATGGGAAGTAGAGAATAAGATCTTTTGTTTTGCTTTTGCTTCCGTGCCCGGCTCTTGCTTCATTAAACTGCCTTTATCTGACCCAAGTGCCCGTTGTTATATTTTGTCTCCCCTGTCCAGCTGAGGGGGTGAGAGTGATAGAGTGGCTTTGGTGGATACCTGGCATCTGGCCAGGGCCAAACCACCACAGTATGCGATAGAAATGCACTGGAAATCCTAGTTCCCATGGAATGACATAGAAACGCTCTGGTACTACATGTTGCCATGGAATGCAATGGAACGCTCCGAAACATCTAGTTGCCATGAAATGCCATGGAACGCTGCAGAACTTCTAGTTGCCATGGAATGCCATAGAAATGCTCTGGGTCTACTAGTTCCCATGGAATGCCATGGAAACATATCGCAAATAACAGTTGCCATGGAATGCCATAGAAATGCTCTAGAACTAGTAATTGCCATGGAACGCTATGGAAAACATTGGAAATTCTAGTTGCCATGCAATGCCATAGAAACTCTCTGGAACTTCTCTTGGCCACCTAATGCCATAATAAACTCTGGAACTACTACTTGCTCTTGATTGGTATGGAACGCTCTGGAATTTCTAGTTGCCATGGTGTTCAATAGAAACGCACTGGAAATCCTAGTTGCTATGGAATTTCATGGAAACACATGGCAAATAATAGTTGCTATCGAATGCCATAGTAACTCCCTGAAAAAACTATTTGCCATGGAATGCTATGGAACGCTATGGAACTTCTAGTTGACATGGAATGCTATGGAATGCTCCAGTACTTCTAGTTGCTATGGAATGCCAAATAAACACTCTGGAACTACCAGTTGCCATGGAATGCCATAAAAGCGCTCTGGAACTCCTAGTTGCCATGGAATGCCATAGAAATGCTCTGGAACTACTGGTTGCCATGGAATGCATGGAACACACTGGAACTTCTACTTGCCACGGAACCCTCTGGCATTTCTAGAAGCCATGGAATGCCATATAAACTGTCCAGAACTACTAGTTTCAATGGAAGACTATGGAACGCTCTGGAAATTCTCGTTGCCATAGAATGCCATGAAACGCTGCGGAACTCCTCGTTACCATAAAAATTCCATAGAAATGGTCTGTAAACACTAGTTGGCATGGAATGCCATGGAACGCTGCGGATCTTCTAAATGCCTTGGAATGTAATGGAAACACATCGCAAATAATAGTTACCATGTAATACCGTAGAAGCGTTCTGTAGCTACTAGTTGCCATTGAATGTCATAGAAAGTCTCTGGAACTACTAGTTGCCATGGAGTGCCATGAAACACATCGCAAATAATAGTTGCTGATGAATGCCACAGAAACCCTCTCAAAATTCTAGGTGCCATGGAATGCCATGTAATGCTTTGGAACTCCTACTTACCATGGAATGGAATGGAACGATCCAGAGCTTCTAATTCTAATGGAATGTCATGGAAACACATTGCAAATAAGAGTTGACATGGAATGCCATAGAAACGCTCTGGAACCTCTAGTTGCCATGGAATGCCATGGAACGCTCTGGAACTCCTGGTTGCCATGGAGTGCTATAGAAATGCTCTGGAACTATTAGTTTCCATCCAATGCCATAGTAACGCTCTGGAATTACAAGTTGCCATGAAACACTATGGAATGCTCTGAACTTCTAGTTGCCATGGAATGCCATAGAAATGCTCTGGAACTACAAGTTGCCATGGAATGCAATGGAACACTCCAGAACTACTATTTGCCATGGAATGCCATAGAAACGCTGTGGAATTCCTTGTTGCCATCAAAATGCCATAGAAATGGTCTGGAAACACTAGTTGGCATGGAATGTCAAGGAACTCTGCAGGTCTTCTAGTTGCCATGGAATGTCATGGAAACACATCGCAAATAAAAGTTGCCATGTAATGCAGTAGAAACGCTCTGTAATTACTAGTTGCCATGGAATGCCATAGAAACGCTCTGGAACTACTAGTTTCCATGGGAAGCTATGCAACGCTCTGGAACTTTTAGTTGCCAAGGAATGCCATGAAACGCTGCAGAACATTTCTTTACCATGAAAATGCCATAGAAATGCTCTGGAAATACTGGTTGGCATGGGATGCCACGGAACGCTACAGATCTTGTAGTTGCTATGGAATGTCATGGAAACACATCGCAAATAAAAGTTGCCATGTAATGCAGTAGAAACGCTCTGTAATTACTAGTTGCCATGGAATGCCATAGAAACGCTCTGGAACTACTAGTTTCCATGGGAAGCTATGCAACGCTCTGGAACTTTTAGTTGCCAAGGAATGCCATGAAACGCTGCAGAACATTTCTTTACCATGAAAATGCCATAGAAATGCTCTGGAAATACTGGTTGGCATGGGATGCCACGGAACGCTACAGATCTTGTAGTTGCTATGGAATGTCATGGAAACACATCGCAAATAAAAGTTGCCATGTAATGCAGTAGAAACGCTCTGTAATTACTAGTTGCCATGGAATGCCATAGAAAGGCTCTGGAACTACTAGTTGCCATGGAATGCCATGGGATGCTGCAGAAATTCCAGTTGCCATGGAATGCCATAGAAATGCTCTGAAACTAGAAATTGCCACGGAACGCTCTGGAAGACACTGGAACTTCTAGTTGCCGTGAAATGCCATGGAACGCTCTGGAACTCCTGGTTGCCATGGAGTGCCATAGAAACGCACTGAAACTTCTACTTGCCATGGAATGCTATGGAATGCTCAGGAACTCCTCGTTGCCATGGAATGCAATGGAACGCTCCGCAACTTCTACTTGCCATGAAATGCCATGGAACACTGCAAAACTTCTAGTTGCCATGGAATGTCATCGAAACACATCAGAAACAATCGTTGCCGATGAATGCCACAGAAATCCTCTCAAAATTCTACTTGCCATGTAATGCCATGTAATGTTTTGGAACTCCTACTTACCATGGAATGCAATGGAACGATCCAGAACTTCTAATTTTAACGGAATGTTATGGAAACACATCGGAAATAAGAGTTGCCATGGTATGCCACAGAAACGCTCTGGAATTTCTACTTGCCATGGAATGCCATGGAACGCTCTGGAAATACTGGTTGCCATGGAGTACCATAGAAACGCTCTGGAACTACTAGTTACCATGGAATTCTATGGAACACACTGGAACTTCTACTTGCCTCGGAACCCTCTGGAATTTCTAGTAGCCATGGAATGCCATGAAACACATCGCAAATAATAGCTGTCGATGAATGCCACAGAAAAACTCTCAAAATTCCAGTTGCCATGGAATGCCATGTAATGCTTTGGAACTCCTACTTACCATGGAATGCAATGAAACGATCCAGAACTTCTAATTATAATGGAATGTCATGGAAACACATAGCAAATAAGAGTTGCCATGGAATGCCACAGAAACGCTCTGGAACTTCTAGTTGCCATGGAATGCCATGGAACGCTCTGGAACTCCTGGTTGCCATGGAGTGCTATAGAAATGCTCTGGAACTATTAGTTTCCATCAAATGCCATAGAAACGCTCTGGAACTACAAGTTGCCATGGAATGCAATGGAACACTCCAGAACTACTATTTGCCATGGAATGCCATAGAAACGCTGTGGAATTCCTCGTTGCCATCAAAATGCCATAGAAATGGTCTGGAAACACTAGTTGGCATGGAATGTCAAGGAACTCTGCAGGTCTTCTAGTTGCCATGGAATGTCATGGAAACACATCGCAAATAAAAGTTGCCATGTAATGCAGTAGAAACGCTCTGTAATTACTAGTTGCCATGGAATGCCATGGAACGCTCTGGAACACCTGGTTTCCATGGAGTGCCATAGAAACTCTCTGGAACTTCTAGTTGCCACGTAATGCCATCACAAGCTCTGGAACTACTGCTTGCCCTGGATTGGTATGGAACGCTCTGGAATTTCTAGTTGCCATGGAATTCAATGGAACGCTCCAAAACTTCTACTTCCCATAGTATGCGATAGAAGTGCACGGAAACTCCTAGTTGCCATGGAATGTCATAGAAAGTCTCCGAACTACTATTTGCCATGGAATCAATGGAACGCTCCAGAACTTCTAGTTGTCATGGAATGCCATGGAATGCTCTGGAGCTCCTGGTTGCCATGGAGTGCCATAGAAACGCTCTGGAACTACTAGTTGCCAAGGAATGGTATGCAACACACTAGAACTTCTACTTGCCACGGAACCCTCTGGCATTTCTAGTAGCCATGGAATGCCATATAAACTGTCCAGAATTACTAGTTGCCATCCAATGCCATGGAACGCACCGAAACGTCTAGTTGCCATGGAATGCCATGGAACGCTCTGGAACTCCTGGTTGCCATGGAGTGCCATAGAAATGCACTGGAAATTCTAGTTGCCATGGAATGCTATGGAATACACTGGAACTTCTACTTGCCACGGAACCCTCTGGCATTTCTAGTAGCCATGGAATGCCATATAAACTGTCCAGAATTACTAGTTGCCATCCAATGCCATGGAACGCACCGAAACTTCTAGTTGCCATGAAATGCTCTGGAACTCCTGGTTGCCATGGAGTGCCATAGAAATGCACTGGAAATTCTAGTTGCCATGGAATGCTATGGAATACACTGGAACTTCTACTTGCCACGGAACCCTCTGGAAATTCTAGTAGCCATGGAATGCCATATAAATTCTCTAGAACTACTAGTTACCATGGAATGCCATGAAAAGCATCGAAAATAATAGTTTCCGATGAATGACACAGAAACCCTCTCAAAATGGTAGTTGCCATGGAATGACATGTAATGCTTTGGAACTCCTACTTACCATAGAATGCAAAGGAATGATCCAAAACTTCTAATTCTAATGGAATGTCATGGAAACACATCGCAAATAAGAGTTGCCATGGAATGCCATAGAAACGCTCTGGAACTACAAGTTGCCAGGAAACGCTGTGGAATTCTCTGCAAATTCTATTTACCATGGAATGCCATAGAAACGCTCTGGAAATACAAGTTGCCATGGAACGCTATGGAAGACACTGGAACTTCTAGGTGCCATGGAATGCATTGGAAAGCTCCGGAACTTCTAGTTGCCATGGAATGCCATAGAAACTCTCTGGAACTTCTAGTTGCCACCTAATATTATAAAAGGCTCTGGAACTTCTACTTGCCCTTGATTGTTATTGAACGCTCTGGAATTTCTAGTTGCCATGGAATGCAACGGAACGCTCTGGAATTCTAGTTACCATGGTATGCGTTAGAAACGCATTGAAAGTCCTAGTTGCCATGGAATGCCATAGAAACGCTCTGGTACTACTAGTTACCATGGAATGCAGTGGAACGTTTCGGAACGTCTAGTTCTCATGAAATGCCAGGGAATGCTGCAGAACTTCTAGTTAACATGGAATGCCATAGAAATGCTCTGGAACTACTAGGTGCCATTGAATGCCATAGAAACGCTCTGGAGCTACAAGTTGCCACTGAATGCTATGGAAGGCACTGGAAATTCCAGTTGCCATGGAACGCAATGGAAACTTTCTGGAACTTCTAGTTGCCACCTAGTACCATAGAAAGATCTGGAACTACTACTTGCCATTGAAATGGTATGGAAGGCTCTGGAATTTCTAGTTGCCATGGAATGAATGGAACGCTTCAAAACTCCTGGTTGGCATGGAGTGCCATAGAAATGCTCTGGAACTACTAGTTGCCATAAAATGCTATGGAACACAACGGAACTTCTACTTGCCAAGGAACCCTCTGGCATTTCTAGAAAACATGGAATCCCATATAAACTGTCCAGAACTACTAGTTGCCATGCAATGCCATGGAACACTCTGGAGCTTCCTGTTGCCATGGATTGCCATGGAAATACTCTGGAACTACTAGTTTCCATGGAAGGCTAAGGAACGCTCTGGAAATTCTAGTTGCCATAGAATGACATGTAACGCTGCGGAACTCCTCGTTGCCATCAAAATGCCATAGAAATGCTCTGGAAATACTAGTTGGCGTGGAATGCCATGGAACGCTCCGGATCTTCTAGTTGCCATGGAATATCATGGAAGCACATGGCAAATAATAGTTGCTGTGGAATGCCATAAAACCGCTCTGTAATTACTAGTTACCATGCAATGTCATAGAAAGGCTCTGGAACTACTCGTTGCCATGGAATGCCATGAAACACATCGAAAATAATAGTTGTCGATGAATGACACAGAAACGCTCTCAAAATTGTAGTTGCCATGGAATGACATGTAATGCTTTGGAACTCCTACTTACCATGGAATGCAATGGAACGATCCAGAAATTCTAATTCTAATGGAATGTCATGGAAACACATCGCAAATAAGAGGTGCCATGGAGTGCCATAGAAACGCTCTGGAACTACTATTTCCCATGGAATGCCATGGAACGCTCTGGAACTGCAAGTTGCCACGGAAGGCTATGGAATGCTCCAGAACTTCTAGTTGCCATCAAATGCCATAGAAACGCTTTGGAACTACAAGTTGCCTTGAAACGCTATGGAATGCTTTGGAACTTCTACTTGCCATGGAACGCCATAGAAACTCTCTGGAACTTCTAGTTGCCACCTAATACCATCAAAAGCTCTGGAACTACTTCTTGCCCTTGATTGGTATGGAACACTCTGGAATTTCTAGTTGCCATGGAATGCAATGGAACGCTCCAGAACTACTAGTTGCCATGGAATGCAATGGAATGCTCTGGAAATTTAAGTTGCCATGGAATGTCATAGAAACCCTTTGGAACTTGAAGTTGCCACCTAATACCATAAAAAGATCTGGAGTTACTCCTTGCCCTTGATTGGTATGGAACGCTCTGGAATTTCAAGTTGCCATGGAATGCAATGGAACGCTCCGGAAACTCTCGTTTCCGATGGTATGCGATAGAAGTGCACTGTAACTCCTAGTTGCCATGGAATGCCATAGAAATGCTCTGGAACTACTGGTTGCCATGGAATGCATGGAACACACTGGAACTTCTACTTGCCACGGAACCCTCTGGCATTTCTAGAAGCCATGGAATGCCATATAAACTGTCCAGAACTACTAGTTTCAATGGAAGACTATGGAACGCTCTGGAAATTCTCGTTGCCATAGAATGCCATGAAACGCTGCGGAACTCCTCGTTACCATAAAAATTCCATAGAAATGGTCTGTAAACACTAGTTGGCATGGAATGCCATGGAACGCTGCGGATCTTCTAAATGCCTTGGAATGTAATGGAAACACATCGCAAATAATAGTTACCATGTAATACCGTAGAAGCGTTCTGTAGCTACTAGTTGCCATTGAATGTCATAGAAAGTCTCTGGAACTACTAGTTGCCATGGAGTGCCATGAAACACATCACAAATAATAGTTGCTGATGAATGCCACAGAAACCCTCTCAAAATTCTAGGTGCCATGGAATGCCATGTAATGCTTTGGAACTCCTACTTACCATGGAATGGAATGGAACGATCCAGAGCTTCTAATTCTAATGGAATGTCATGGAAACACATTGCAAATAAGAGTTGACATGGAATGCCATAGAAATGCTCTGGAACTTCTAGTTGCCATGGAATGCCATGGAACGCTCTGGAACTCCTGGTTGCCATGGAGTGCTGTAAAAAGGCTCTGGAACTACCAGTTGCCATCAAATGCCATAGCAACGCTCTGGAACTGTAAGGTGCCACGAAACACTATGGAATGCTCTCAACTTCTAGTTGCCATGGAATGCCATAGAAATGCTCTGGAACTACTAGTTGCCATGGAATGCAATGGAACACTCCAGAACTACTATTTGCCATGGAATGCCATTGAACTCTCTGGAAATTCTACTTGCCATGGAACTTCATGAAAGGCTGCGAAAATCCTCGTTGAGATCAAAATGCCATAGAAATGGTCTGGAAACACTAGTTGGCATGGAATGACAAGGAACTCTGCGGATCTTCTAGTTGCCATGGAATGTCATAGAAACACATAGCAAATAAGAGTTGCCATGGAATGCCATAGAAACGCTCTGGAACTTCCAGTTGCCATGGAACGCCATGGAACGCTCTGGAACTCCTGGTTGCCATGGAGTGCTATAGAAATGCTCTGGAACTATTAGTTTCCATCAAATGCCATAGTAACGCTCTGGAACTACAAGTTGCCATGAAACGCTATAGAATGCTCTGAACTTCTAGTTGCCATAAATGCCATAGGAACGCTCTGGAACCACAGGTTGCCATGGAATGCAATGGAACACTCCAGAACTACTATTTGCCATGGAATGCCATGGAACGCTCTGGAACTCCTGGTTGCCATGGAGTGCCATAGAAATGCACTGGAAATTCTAGTTGCCATGGAATGCTATGGAATACACTGGAACTTCTACTTGCCACGGAACCCTCTGGCATTTCTAGTAGCCATGGAATGCCATATAAACTGTCCAGAATTACTAGTTGCCATCTAATGCCATGGAACGCACCGAAACTTCTAGTTGCCATGAAATGCCATGGAACGCTCTGGAACTCCTGGTTGCCATGGAGTGCCATAGAAATGCACTGGAAATTCTAGTTGCCATGGAATGCTATGGAATACACTGGAACTTCTACTTGCCACGGAACCCTCTGGAAATTCTAGTAGCCATGGAATGCCATATAAATTCTCTAGAACTACTAGTTACCATGGAATGCCATGAAAAGCATCGAAAATAATAGTTTCCGATGAATGACACAGAAACCCTCTCAAAATGGTAGTTGCCATGGAATGACATGTAATGCTTTGGAACTCCTACTTACCATAGAATGCAAAGGAATGATCCAAAACTTCTAATTCTAATGGAATGTCATGGAAACACATCGCAAATAAGAGTTGCCATGGAATGCCATAGAAACGCTCTGGAACTACAAGTTGCCAGGAAACGCTGTGGAATTCTCTGCAAATTCTATTTACCATGGAATGCCATAGAAACGCTCTGGAAATACAAGTTGCCATGGAACGCTATGGAAGACACTGGAACTTCTAGGTGCCATAGAATGCATTGGAAAGCTCCGGAACTTCTAGTTGCCATGGAATGCCATAGAAACTCTCTGGAACTTCTAGTTGCCACCTAATATTATAAAAGGCTCTGGAACTTCTACTTGCCCTTGATTGTTATTGAACGCTCTGGAATTTCTAGTTGCCATGGAATGCAACGGAACGCTCTGGAATTCTAGTTACCATGGTATGCGTTAGAAACGCATTGAAAGTCCTAGTTGCCATGGAATGCCATAGAAACGCTCTGGTACTACTAGTTACCATGGAATGCAGTGGAACGTTTCGGAACGTCTAGTTCTCATGAAATGCCAGGGAATGCTGCAGAACTTCTAGTTAACATGGAATGCCATAGAAATGCTCTGGAACTACTAGGTGCCATTGAATGCCATAGAAACGCTCTGGAGCTACAAGTTGCCACTGAATGCTATGGAAGGCACTGGAAATTCCAGTTGCCATGGAACGCAATGGAAACTTTCTGGAACTTCTAGTTGCCACCTAGTACCATAGAAAGATCTGGAACTACTACTTGCCATTGAAATGGTATGGAAGGCTCTGGAATTTCTAGTTGCCATGGAATGAATGGAACGCTTCAAAACTCCTGGTTGGCATGGAGTGCCATAGAAATGCTCTGGAACTACTAGTTGCCATAAAATGCTATGGAACACAACGGAACTTCTACTTGCCAAGGAACCCTCTGGCATTTCTAGAAAACATGGAATCCCATATAAACTGTCCAGAACTACTAGTTGCCATGCAATGCCATGGAACACTCTGGAGCTTCCTGTTGCCATGGATTGCCATGGAAATACTCTGGAACTACTAGTTTCCATGGAAGGCTAAGGAACGCTCTGGAAATTCTAGTTGCCATAGAATGACATGTAACGCTGCGGAACTCCTCGTTGCCATCAAAATGCCATAGAAATGCTCTGGAAATACTAGTTGGCGTGGAATGCCATGGAACGCTGCGGATCTTCTAAATGCCTTGGAATGTAATGGAAACACATCGCAAATAATAGTTACCATGTAATACCGTAGAAACGTTCTGTAACTACTAGTTGCCATTGAATGTCATAGAAAGTCTCTGGAACTACTAGTTGCCATGGAGTGCCATGAAACACATCGCAAATAATAGTTGCTGATGAATGCCACAGAAACCCTCTCAAAATTCTAGGTGCCATGGAATGCCATGTAATGCTTTGGAACTCCTACTTACCATGGAATGGAATGGAACGATCCAGAGCTTCTAATTCTAATGGAATGTCATGGAAACACATTGCAAATAAGAGTTGACATGGAATGCCATAGAAACGCTCTGGAACCTCTAGTTGCCATGGAATGCCATGGAACGCTCTGGAACTCCTGGTTGCCATGGAGTGCTATAGAAATGCTCTGGAACTATTAGTTTCCATCCAATGCCATAGTAACGCTCTGGAATTACAAGTTGCCATGAAACACTATGGAATGCTCTGAACTTCTAGTTGCCATGGAATGCCATAGAAACGCTCTGGAACTACAAGTTGCCATGGAATGCAATGGAACACTCCAGAACTACTATTTGCCATGGAATGCCATAGAAACGCTGTGGAATTCCTTGTTGCCATCAAAATGCCATAGAAATGGTCTGGAAACACTAGTTGGCATGGAATGTCAAGGAACTCTGCAGGTCTTCTAGTTGCCATGGAATGTCATGGAAACACATCGCAAATAAAAGTTGCCATGTAATGCAGTAGAAACGCTCTGTAATTACTAGTTGCCATGGAATGCCATAGAAACGCTCTGGAACTACTAGTTTCCATGGGAAGCTATGCAACGCTCTGGAACTTTTAGTTGCCAAGGAATGCCATGAAACGCTGCAGAACATTTCTTTACCATGAAAATGCCATAGAAATGCTCTGGAAATACTGGTTGGCATGGGATGCCACGGAACGCTACAGATCTTGTAGTTGCTATGGAATGTCATGGAAACACATCGCAAATAAAAGTTGCCATGTAATGCAGTAGAAACGCTCTGTAATTACTAGTTGCCATGGAATGCCATAGAAAGGCTCTGGAACTACTAGTTGCCATGGAATGCCATGGGATGCTGCAGAAATTCCAGTTGCCATGGAATGCCATAGAAATGCTCTGAAACTAGAAATTGCCACGGAACGCTCTGGAAGACACTGGAACTTCTAGTTGCCGTGAAATGCCATGGAACGCTCTGGAACTCCTGGTTGCCATGGAGTGCCATAGAAACGCACTGAAACTTCTACTTGCCATGGAATGCTATGGAATGCTCAGGAACTCCTCGTTGCCATGGAATGCAATGGAACGCTCCGCAACTTCTACTTGCCATGAAATGCCATGGAACACTGCAAAACTTCTAGTTGCCATGGAATGTCATCGAAACACATCAGAAACAATCGTTGCCGATGAATGCCACAGAAATCCTCTCAAAATTCTACTTGCCATGTAATGCCATGTAATGTTTTGGAACTCCTACTTACCATGGAATGCAATGGAACGATCCAGAACTTCTAATTTTAACGGAATGTTATGGAAACACATCGGAAATAAGAGTTGCCATGGTATGCCACAGAAACGCTCTGGAATTTCTACTTGCCATGGAATGCCATGGAACGCTCTGGAAATACTGGTTGCCATGGAGTACCATAGAAACGCTCTGGAACTACTAGTTACCATGGAATTCTATGGAACACACTGGAACTTCTACTTGCCTCGGAACCCTCTGGAATTTCTAGTAGCCATGGAATGCCATATAAACTGTCTAGAACTAATAGTTGCCATGGAATGCTATGGAACACAATGGAACTTCTACTTGCCACGGAACCCTCTGGCATTTCTAGAAGCCAAGGAATGCCATAAAAACTCTCCAGAACTACTAGTTGCCATAGAACGCCGTGGAACGCTCTGGAAATACTAGTTTCCATGGAAGTCTATGGAACGCTCTGGAAATTCTAGTTGTCATGGAATGCCATGGAATGCTCTGGAACTCCTGGTTCCCATGGAGTGCCATAGAAACGCTCTGGAACTACAGGTTGCCACGAAACGATATGGAATGCTCTGGAATTTCTAGTTGCCATGGAATGCCATATAAACTCTCTGGAACTTCTAGTTGCCCACTTATACCATCAAAAGCTCTGGAACTACTACTTGCCCTTGATTGGTATGGAACACTCTGGAATTTCTAGTTGCCGTGGAATGCCATTGAACGCTCTGGAACTCCTGGTTGCCATGGAGTGCTATATAAACTCTCTGGAACTACTAGTTGCCATGGATTGCTATGGAAAACATTGGAACTTTTACTTGCCACGGAAACCTCTGGAATTTCTAGTAGCCATGGAATGCCATATAGACTCTCCAGAACTATTAGTTGCCATGGAATGCCATGGAAACACATCGCAAAAAATAGTTGCCATGTAATGGCATAGAAACGCTCTGTAATACTAGTTGCCATGGAATGCCATGGAACGCTCTGGAACTTCTAGTTGCCATGGAATGCCATAAAAACGCTCTGGAACTACTAGTTGCCATGGAATGCAGTGGAACGCTCTGAGACTCCTAGTTGTCATGGAATGCCATGGATCCACATCCCAAATAAGAATATCGATGGAATGCTATGGAATGCTATGGAAATGTTAGTTGCCATGGAATGCCATGGAAGGCTGTGGAACTCCTCGTTTCCATGTAATGTGATAGAAAAGAACTGGAACTTCTAGTTGCCTTGGAATGCCATAGAAATGCTCTGGAAATATTAGTTGCCACATAATACCATAAAAAGCTCTGGAACTACTACTTGCCCTTGATTGGTATGGAACGCTCTGGAATTTCTAGTTGCCATGGAATGCAATGGAACGCTCTGGAACTTCTAGTTGCCATGGTATGCGATAGAAACACACTGGAACTCCCAGTTGCCATGGAATGTCATGGAAACACATCACAAATAATGGTTGCCATGGAAAGCCATAGAAACTCCCTGGAACTACTAGTTGCCATGGACTGCTATGGAATGTCTGAATCTCCTAGTTGCCATTGAATGTCATGAAAACACATCGCAAATAACAGTTGCCATGGAATGCATTAGAAGCTCCCTGGAACTACTAGTTGCCAAGGAATGCTGTGGAACGCTCTCGAACTTCTAGTTGCCATGGAATGTCGTGGGTACACATCGCAAATAATAATTGCCATGATATGCCACAGAAACGCTCTGGAACTTCTAGTTGCCATGGAATGCCATGGAACGCTGCAGAACTTCTAGTTGCCATGGAATGCCATAGAAAAGCTGTTTAACTACTAAATAGCCATGGAACGCTGTCGAAGACACTGGAACTTCTAGTTGCCATGGAATGGAATGGAATGCTCTGGAACTTATAGTTGTCATGGAATGCCATAGAACCCTGTGGAACTTATAGTGGCCCCCTAATACCATAAAAAGCTCTGGTACTAATACTTGCCTTTGATTGGTATGGAACCCTCTGGAATTTCTAGTAGCCATGGAAAGCCATATAAACTCTCCAGAACTACTAGTTACCATTAAATGCCATGGAACCACGCGGAACTCCTCGTTGCCATCAAAATGCCATAGAAATGCTCTGGAAATACTAGATGGCATGGAGTGCCATGGAACGCTGCGGATCTTCTAGTTGCCATGGAATGTCATGGAAACACATCGTAAATAATAGTTGCCATGGAATGCCATAGAGACTCTCTGGAACTTCTAGTTGCCGTGGAATACCATGGAACGCTCTGGAAATCCTGGTTGCCATGGAGTGCCATAGAAATGCTCTGGAACGACTAGTTGCCATGTAATGCTATGGAACACACTGGAACTTCTATTTGCCACCGAACCCTCTGGAATTTCTAGTAGCCATGGAATGCCATATAAACTGTTGAGAACTATTAGTTGTCAGGGAATGCCATGGAATGCTCTGGAACTTCTAATTGCCATGGAATGCCATAGAAATGCTCTGGATCTCCTAGTTGCCATGGAATGCCATGGAACCCTCTGGAACTCATGGTTGCCATGGAGTGCGAAAGAAACGCTCTGGAATTACTAGTTGCAATGGAATAGCATGGAACGCTCTGGAACTCCTGGTTACCATTGAGTGTCAAAGAAACGCTCTGGAATTACTAGTTGCCATGGAATGCTATGGAACACACTGGAACTTCTACTTACACGGAACCCTCTGGAATTTCTAGTAGCCATGGAATGCCATATAAACTCTCCAGAACTACTAGTTACCATTAAAAGACATAAAAACGCTCTGGAACTTGTAGTTGCCATGGAATGCCGTGGAACGCTCTGGAACTACTAGTTTCCATGGAAGGCCATTGAACACTCTGGAACTTCTAGTTGCCATGGAATGCTCCGGTACTTCTAGTTGCTACGGAATGCCAAATAAACCCTCTGGAACTACCAGTTGCCATTGAATGCAATAGAAAGGCTCTGGAACTTCTAGTAGCCACGGAATGCCATGAAAACACATCGCAAATAATAGTTGCCGATGAATGCCACAGAAACTTTCTCAAAATTCTATTTGCCATGGAATGCCATGTAATTCTTTGGAACTCCTACTTACCATGGAATGCAATGGAAGTATCCAGATCTTCTAATTCTAATGGAATGTCATGGAAACACATTGCAAATAAGAGTTGCCATGGAATGCCATAGAAACTCCCTGGAACTACTAGTTGCCATGGAATGCCATGGGATGCTGAAGAAATTCTATTTACCATGGAATGCCATGGAATGCTTCGGACATCCTCGTTGCACTCAAAATGCCATAGAAACGCTCTGGAACTTCTGTTGCCATGGAATGCCATGGAATGCCATGGAACGCTCTGGAAATCCTGGTTGCCATGGAGTGCTGTAAAAAGGCTCTGGAACTACCAGTTGCCATCAAATGCCATAGCAACGCTCTGGAACTATAAGGTGCCACGAAACACTATGGAATGCTCTCAACTTCTAGTTGCGATGGAATACCATAGAAACACTCTGGAACTTCTAGTTGCCAGCTAATACCATCAAAAGCTCTGGAACTACTACTTATCCTTGATTGGTATGTAACGCTCTGGAATTTCTAGTTGCCATGGAATGCCATGAAACACATCGCAAATAATAGCTGTCGATGAATGCCACAGAAAAACTCTCAAAATTCCAGTTGCCATGGAATGCCATGTAATGCTTTGGAACTCCTACTTACCATGGAATGCAATGAAACGATCCAGAACTTCTAATTATAATGGAATGTCATGGAAACACATAGCAAATAAGAGTTGCCATGGAATGCCACAGAAACGCTCTGGAACTTCTAGTTGCCATGGAATGCCATGGAACGCTCTGGAACTCCTGGTTGCCATGGAGTGCTATAGAAATGCTCTGGAACTATTAGTTTCCATCAAATGCCATAGAAACGCTCTGGAACTACAAGTTGCCATGGAATGCAATGGAACACTCCAGAACTACTATTTGCCATGGAATGCCATAGAAACGCTGTGGAATTCCTCGTTGCCATCAAAATGCCATAGAAATGGTCTGGAAACACTAGTTGGCATGGAATGTCAAGGAACTCTGCAGGTCTTCTAGTTGCCATGGAATGTCATGGAAACACATCGCAAATAAAAGTTGCCATGTAATGCAGTAGAAACGCTCTGTAATTACTAGTTGCCATGGAATGCCATGGAACGCTCTGGAACACCTGGTTTCCATGGAGTGCCATAGAAACTCTCTGGAACTTCTAGTTGCCACGTAATGCCATCACAAGCTCTGGAACTACTGCTTGCCCTGGATTGGTATGGAACGCTCTGGAATTTCTAGTTGCCATGGAATGCAATGGAACGCTCCAAAACTTCTACTTCCCATAGTATGCGATAGAAGTGCACTGAAACTCCTAGTTGCCATGGAATGTCATAGAAAGTCTCCGAACTACTATTTGCCATGGAATCAATGGAACGCTCTGGAACTTCTAGTTGCCATGGAATGCCATGGGACGCTCTGGAGCTCCTGGTTGCCATGGAGTGCCATAGAAACGCTCTGGAACTACTAGTTGCCAAGGAATGGTATGCAACACACTAGAACTTCTACTTGCCACGGAACCCTCTGGC
This sequence comes from Leptosomus discolor, assembly GCF_034619465.1. NCBI lineage: Eukaryota > Metazoa > Chordata > Aves > Leptosomiformes > Leptosomidae > Leptosomus > Leptosomus discolor. Next base: position 93,693 of record NW_028237807.1, read on the forward strand.
ATTTCTAGTAGCCATGGAATGCCATATAAACTGTCCAGAATTACTAGTTGCCATGCAATGCCGCGGAATGCACCGAAACTTCTAGTTGCCATGGAATGCCATAGAAACGCTCTGGAACTACTAGTTTCCATGGAAGGCCATGCAACGCTCTGAAACTTTTAGATGCCATGGAATGCCGTGAAATGCTGCGGAACTCCTCGTTGCCATCAAAATGCCATAGAAATGCTCTGGAACTACTAGTTGCCATGGATTGCCATAGAAACGCTCTAGAACTTCTTGTAACCATGGAATGCCATGGAACGCTCTGGAACTCTTGGTTGCCATGGAGTGCCATAGAAACCCTCTGGAACGACTAGTTGTAATGGAATGCTATAGAACACACTGGAACTTCTACTTGCCATGGAACCCTCTGGATTTTCTAGTAGCCATGGAATGCAATATAAACTGTCTAGAACTAGTAGTTGCCATGGAATGCCATGAAACTCTGCGGAACAGCTCGTTGCCATCAAAATGCCATAGAAATGCTCTGGAAACACTAGATGGCATGGAATGGCACGGAACGCTGCGGATCTTCTAGTTGCCATGGAATATCATGGAAGCACATGGCAAAAAATAGTTGCTGTGGAATGCCATAAAAACGCTCTGTAATTTCTAGTTACCATGCAATGTCATAGAAAGGCTCTGGAACTACTCGTTGCCATGTAATGCCATGAAGCACATCGAAAATAATAGTTGTCGATGAATGACACAGAAACGCTCTCAAAATTGTAGTTGCCATGGAATGACATGTAATTCTTTGGAACTCCTACTTACCATGGAATGCAATGGAACGATCCAGAACTTCTACTTCTAATGGAATGTCATGGAAACACATCACAAATAAGAGCTGACATGGAATGCCATAGGAACTCCCTCGAACTACTAGTTGCCATGGAATGCCATAGAAACGCTCTGGAACTACTATTTTCCATGGAAAGATATGCAATGTCTGGAACTACTATTTGCCATGGAATGCCATGGAACGCTCTGGAACTCCTGGTTTCCATGGAGTGCCATAGAAACGCTCTGGAACTAGTAGTTGCCATCAAATACCATAGAAACACTCTGGAACTACAAGTTTCCACGAAACAATATGGAATGCTCTGGAACTTCTAGTTGCCATGGAATGCCATAGAAACTCTCTGGAACTTCAAGTTGCTATCTAATTCCATCAAAAGCTCTGGAACTACTAGTTGCCCTTGATTGGTATGGAATGGTCTGGAATTTCTAGTTGCCATGGAATGCAATGGAACGCACCGGAAGTTCTAGTTCCCATGGTATGCGATCGAAATGCACTGGAACTCCTAGTTGCCATGGAGTGCCATAGAAACGCTCTGGAACTACTAGTTGCTATGGAATGCTGTGGAACACACTGAAACTTCTACTTGCCACAGAACCCTCTGGCATTTCTAGATGCCATGGAATGCCATATAAACTGTCCAGAACTACTAGTTACCATGGAATGCCATGGAACGCTCTGGAAATTCTAGTTGCCAGGGAAGGCCATAGAAACTCTCTGGAACTCCTAGGTGCCATGGAATGCCATCAAACCCATCAAAAATAATAATTGCTGATGAATGCCACAGAAACCCTCTCAAAATTGTAGTTGCCATGGAATGCCATGTAATGCTTTGTAACTCCTACTTACCATGGAATGCAATGGAACGATCCAGAACTTCTAATTCTAATGGAATGTCATGGAAACACAACGCAAATAAGTGTTGCCATGGAATGCCGTAGAAACTCTCTGGAACTTCTAGTTGCCATGGAATGCCATGGAATGCTCTGGAACTTCTGTCTGCCGTCAAATGACATAGAAACTCTCTGGAAATTCTAGTTGCCATGGAATACCATAAAAAGCTCTGGAACTACTGCTTGCCATTGATTGGTATAGAACGGTCTGGAATTTCTAGTTGCTGTGCAATGCAACGGAACGCTCTGGAAATTCTAGATCCCATGGTATACGATAGAAATGCTCTGGAAATCCTAGTTGCCGTGGAATGCAATTGAAAGCTCCAGAATTTCTGGATTCCATGGTATGCAATAGAAATGCTCCTGAACTACTAGTTGCCATGGAATGCCATAGAAATGCGCTCGAACTCCTAGCTGCCATTGAATGCAATGGAACGCTCCAGAACTTCTAGTTGCCATGGAATGCCATGGAATGCTCCAGAACTTCTAGTTGCCATGGAATTCCATGGAACGCACTGGAACTCCTGGTTGCCATGGCGTGCAAAAAACCGCTCTGGAACTAATAGTTGCCATGGAATGTTATGGAATACACTGGAACTTCTATTTGCCACGGAATCCTCTGGCATTTTTAGAAGCCCTGGAATGCTATATAAACTGTCCAGAACTGTTAGTTGCCATGGAATGCCATGGGACGCTGCGGAACTCTTCGTTGCCATCAAAACGCCATAGAAAAGCTCTGGAAATACTAGTTGGCATGGAATGCCACGGAACGCTGCGGATCTTCTGGTTGCCATGGAATGTCATTGAAACTCTCTGTAATTACTAGTTGCCATGGAATGCGATGGAACTCTCTGGAACTCCTAATTTCCATGGAATGCCATAGAAAGGTTCTGGAACTACTAGTTGCCATGGAATGCCATGGAAACACATCGCAAATACAAGTTACCATGGAATGCCATAGAAACGCTCTGGAAATACATGTTGCCACGGAACGCTATGGAAGACTTGGAACTTCTAGTTGCCACGGAATGCCATATAAAATGTCCAGAACTACTAGTTGCCATGGAATGCAATGGAACGCTGTGTAACTTCTAGTTGCCATGGAATGCCGTAGAAACGCTCTGGAACTTCCAGTTGCCACCTAATACTATAAAAAGCTGTGTAACTACTACTTGCCCTTGATTGGTATGGAGCGCTCTGGAATTTCTAGTTGTCATGGAAGGGAATAGGATGTTCTGGAATTCTAGTTACCATGGTATGCGTTAGATAAGCCTTGGAAGTCCTAGTTGCCATGGTATGCCATAGGAACGCTCTGGAACTACTAGTTGCCATGGAATGCAATGGAACACTCCGGAACGTCTAGTTCTCATGAAATGCCAGGGAATGCTGCAGAACTTCTAGTTGCCATGGAAAGCCGTGGAAACGCTCTGGAACTACTAGGTGCCCTCGAATGCCATAGAAACTCTCTGGAGCTACAAGTTGCCACGGAACGCTATGGAAGGCACTGGAAATTCTAGTTGCCATGGAACGCAATGGAAACTTTCTGGAACTTCTAGTTGCCAACTAATACCATAGAAAGATCTGGAACTACTACTTGTCATTGAATGGTATGGAAGGCTCTGGAATTTCTAGTTACCATGGAATGAATGGAACGGTCCAAAAATTCTAGTTACCATGGTGTGTGATAGAAACACTCTGGAACTCCTAGTTGCCATGGAATGCCATAGAAACTCTCTGGAAGTACTAGTTCCCATGGAATGCCATGGAATGCTGCAGAAATTCTAGGTGCAATGTAATGCCATGTAATGCCTCTAACTCCTACTTACCATGGAATGCACAGGAACGATCTAGAACTTCTAATTCTAATGGAATGTCTTGGAAAAACATCGCAAATAAGAGTTGCCATGGAATGCCATAGAAACGCTCTGGAACTACTAGTTGCCATAGAATGTCATGGAACGCTGCAGAACTCCTAGTTGCCATGGAATTCCATTGAAACACATTGCAAATAATAGTTGCCGAAGAATGCCACATAAACGCTCTCGAAATTGTTGTTGCCATGGAATGCCATGAAATGCTTTGGAACTCCTAGTTGCCATGGAATGTCATGGAAACACATCACAAATCATAGTAGCAATGGAATGCCATAGAAACGCTCTGGAACTACAAGTTGCCACGCAACACTATGGAAGACACTGGAACTTCTAGTTGCCATGGAATGCAATAGAAAGTCTCTGAAACTTCTAGTTGCAACCTAATACCATAAAAACCTTTGGAACTACTACTTGCCATTGAATGGTATGGAACGGTCTGGAAATTTTAGTTGCCATGGAATTCAAAGGAACGTTATGAAACTTCTAGTTGCTATGGTATGTGATAGAAATGCATTGGAACTCCTAGTTGCCATGGAATGACATAGAAACCCTCTGGAACTACTAGTTGCCATGGAATGCAAAGGAACCCTCTTGAACTTCGAGTTCCCATGGAATGCCATGCAAGGCTGCAGAAATTCTAGTTGCCATGGAATGCCATAGAAACGCTCTGGAATTACTAACTGCCATGGAATGCCATTGAAACACATCACAAATAATAGTTGCTTATGAATGACAGAGAAAACCTCTCACAATTCTAGGTGCCACGGAATGCCATATAAAATCTCCAGAACTACTAGTTGCCATGGAATGCAATGGAACGCTGTGTAACTTCTAGTTGCCATGGAATGCCGTAGAAACGCTCTGGAACTTCTAGTTGCCACCTAATACCATAAAAACCTCTGGAACTATTACTTGCCCTTGATGGGTATGGAACGCTCTGGAATTTCTAGTTGCCATGGACTGCAATGGAACACTCCGGAACTTCTAGTTCTCATGGTATGCGATAAGAATGCACTGGAAATGCTAGTTGCCATGGAATGCCATAGAAACGCTATGGAACTACTATTTGCCATGGAATGCAATGGAATGCTCGAGCAATTCTAGTTGCCATGGAATGCCAGGGAACTCCTCGTTACCATCAAAATGCCATAGAAATGCTCTTGAACTACAAGTTGCCACGAAACGCTATGGAGTGCTCTGAAACTTCTGTTTGCCATGGAATGCCATAGCAACTCTATGGAACTTCTAGTTGCCACCTAATACCATCAAAATCTCTGGAACTACTACTTGCCCGGGATAGGTATGAAACTCTCTATAATTTCTAGTTGCCATGGAATGTAATGGAACGCTCCGGAATGTCTAGTTCCCATGGTATGCGATAGAAGTGCACTGGAAATCCTAGTTGCCATGGAATGCCATAGAAACGCTCTGGAACTACAAGTTGCCATGGAACGCTATGGAACTTCTAGGTGCCATGGAATGCAATGGAACGCTCCTGAACTTCTAGTTGCCATGGTATGTGTAATGGGTCTGCCTGAGATGCAGCCCTCACCGTGCTGTGCAGTGGTAGCTTGATAACACACCAGTGTTTTGACTACTGCTGAGCCGGGCTCACATAGCACCAAGGCTGCTTCCCCACCATTTTCCCAGTAGGCTAAGGGTGGGTAAAAACTTGGAGGGTATATAGCCAGGACAGCTGACTCAGATTGTCCAAAGGGATATTCCATACCACATGACATCTGCTCAGCAATATATGCTCGGGAAAACAGGAAGAAGGGGGGGACATTCGTTTATCGTTTGTCGTCCAGAGCAACCGCTTCGTGTACCGGAGCCCTACTTCCCAGGAAGTGGCTGGACATTGCCTGCTGATGGGAAGTAGAGAATAAGATCTTTTGTTTTGCTTTTGCTTCCGCGCCCGGCTTTTGCTTCATTAAACTGCCTTTATCTGACCCAAGTGCCCGTTGTTATATTTTCTCTCCCCTGTCCAGCTGAGGGGGTGAGAGTGATAGAGTGGCTTTGGTGGATACCTGGCATTTGGCCAGGGCCAAACCACCACAGTATGCGATAGAAATGCACTGGAAATCCTAGTTCCCATGGAATGACATAGAAACGCTCTGGTACTACAAGTTGCCATGGAATGCAATGGAACGCTCCGAAACGTCTAGTTGCCATGAAATGCCATGGAACGCTGCAGAACTTCTAGTTGCCATGGAATGCCATAGAAATGCTCTGGGTCTACTAGTTCCCATGGAATGCCATGGAAACATATCGCAAATAACAGTTGCCATGGAATGCCATAGAAATGCTCTAGAACTAGTAATTGCCATGGAACGCTATGGAAAACATTGGAAATTCTAGTTGCCATGCAATGCCATAGAAACTCTCTGGAACTTCTATTGGCCACCTAATGCCATAATAAACTCTGGAACTACTACTTGCTCTTGATTGGTATGGAACGCTCTGGAATTTCTAGTTGCCATGGTGTTTGATAGAAACGCACTGGAAATCCTAGTTGCTATGGGATTTCATGGAAACACATGGCAAATAATAGTTGCTATCGAATGCCATAGTAACTCCCTGAAAATACTATTTGCCATGGAATGCTATGGAACGCTATGGAACTTCTAGTTGACATGGAATGCTATGGAATGCTCCAGTACTTCTAGTTGCTATGGAATGCCAAATAAACACTCTGGAACTACCAGTTGCCATGGAATGCCATAAAAGCGCTCTGGAACTCCTAGTTGCCATGGAATGTCATGGAAACACATCGCAAGTAATAGTTGCCGTGATATGCCATAGAAATGCTCTGGAACTCCTAGTTGCCATGGAATGGAATGGAATGATCCGGAACTTCTAGTTGCCATGAAATGCCATGTAACGCTGCAGAACTTTTAGTTGCCATGGAATGCCATGGACTGCTGCAGAAATTCTAGTTGCCATGGAATGCCATAGAAACACTCTGGAACTACTACTTGCCATGGAATGCTATGAAAAGCTCTGGAAATACTAGTTGCCATGGAATGCCATGGACTGCTGCAGAAATTCTAGTTGCCATGGAATGCCAAATAAACCCTCTGGAACTACCACTTGCCATCGAATTCCATAGAAACTCTCTGAAACCTCTAGTTACCACAGAATGCAATGGAACCCTCCCGAAATTTGAGTTCCGATGAAATGCCAAGGAACGCTGCAGAACTTCTAAATGCCATAGAAACGCACTGGAACTACTAATTACCATGGAATGCCATGAAAACACATCACAAATAAGAGTTGGCATGGAATGCCATGAAACGCTGCAGAACTCCTCGTTGCCATCAAAATGCCATAGAAATTCTCTGGAAATAATAGTTGGCATGGAATGCCATGGAACGCTGCGGATCTTCTAGTTGCAATGGAATGTCATGAAAACACTTCGCAAATAATAGTTGCAATGGAATGCCAATGAAACGCTCTGGAACTACTAGTTGCAATAGAATGCAATGGGATGCTGTAGAAATTCTACTTGCCATGGAATGCCATAGAAACGCTCTGGAACTACTAGTTGCCATGGAATGCAATAGAAACTCTCTGGAACTTCTAGTGGCCACCTAATACCATAAAAAGCTCTGGAACTACTACTTGCCCTTGGTTGGTATGGAACGCTGTGGAATTTCTAGTTGCCATGGAATGCAATGGAACGCTCTGGAACTTCTAATTGCCATGGTATGCGATAGAAACGCACTGGAACTCCTAGTTGCCATGGAATGCCATAGAAACACTCTGGAACTACTAGTTTCCATGGAATACAATGGATCTCTCCGGAACTTCTAGTTGCCATGATATGCCATAGAACACTGCAGAACTACGAGTTGCCATGGAATGCCACAGAAACACATCGGAAACAATAGTTGCCGATGAATACCACAGAAACCCTTTCAAAATTCTAATTGACATAGAATGCCGTGTAATGCTTTGGAACACCTACTTACCATGGAATGCAATGGAACGATCCAGAACTACTAATTGTAACGGAACGTCATGGAAACACATCGCAAATAGTAGTTGCCATGAAATGCCATAGAAATGCTCTGGAACTTCTAGTTGCTATGGAATGCCATGAAATGCTGCAGAAGTTCTAGTTGCCATCGAATGTCATAGAAACGCTCTGGAACTACAAGTTGCCACGCAACGCTATGGAAGACACTGGAACTTCTAGTTGCCCTGGAATCCAATGGAAAGCTTTGGAACTTCTAGTTGCCATGGAATGCCATAGAAACTCTCTGGAACTTCTATTTTCCACCTAATGTGGTGTCCTTTGACCTTGGGATTTACTGCCCCACTGAGACCCTAGTGCGTCTGATAGCTTTCCTTCTCTCCTTTTCGACTTGGTTCACAGCTGAGCTACCAAGGCGTGTTGTTTGATGGCCTGGAGACCCTCTTTTCCTGCAACATGGCATCTGCTCTCCTCTGCCTGCTCAAAGCTGTGAGAAATCAGCCATATATCTATTTTGTGAACCTGTTCCAGGATTACGCTTCTCTGAAAGCCAGGGAAACAGCTGCAAAAGAGCAGGAAAGTGAGTGCTGTGGACAGCTGGCCAGCAGCCAGTTACTGAGCCACAGCAGCTTGCACTTGTGCCCAAGCTTTAATGTTAGAGACTAAGGCAAGGCTTACAGCCTCAGTTCTGCTGTATTTTAAGCAGCTGGGAGCTGAGTGCTGGCTATACTGAGGCAGAAGGAGGAAGGATTAATAAAAACATTTCCTACAAGCTCTGTTGGTAGCCCAGATAGACACAGATAATGTTGAAGGCTTGAGAGAAGAAGAGGTCTGTAAGCCTTCCATGGGTGACTCCCCAGGATAGTGTCCCCAAAGGGTTTCCCTGCTCCAGAGACCTTGGTGGAGCTCAGAGGGTTGACAGAGCAGAGGCCAAAAGTGTCCGTTATAGGCAGCACAAAGATGGCCAGTTCCACCTCCCTGGTTCCCAACAGAGGAAAGACCTTCCTCTGGTGAGATGAGAACATCTTCTCTCCATTTTAGCGGTGAGCCCTCTGACTTAGACGCTACCTGCAAGGAGCTCGTCTCTGTGCTTGACTTGCCGCTGCACTTACGAGTGTCTCTAAGTTAATGATGTTGAATTTTATGGTGGCCCCCAGCTGTTCCAATAGGTCCCTTCCCAACAGGGAATTCGGGGAGTTTGGCATATACAAAAATTTATGGATGCCTACCTGCTTGCTCAGTTTATATTTTAATGGTTCCAAAAATTAAGCTTTTTCACTCTGGCCAGTCACTCCTTTTACCATGACATAGTCATTTCCTAAAGGCATTAAAGCTTGATTCAAAACTGAGTATGATGCCCCCGTACCAACTAGAAACTCCATTTTTTCTTGTTTTTCTCCTAATTTCATTGTCATCAATGGATCCTCTAGTCAGTCCTCTTCCACATGTGCGATCGTTTTTCTTGGGTTATCGCGCCACCTAACGTTCCCCTGACGCTGTCGCTCCGGACATTCCCTTTTCCAGTGACCAGTCTTTTTACATATAGCACATTGATCCCTGCTCAGGGGCGTCGGTCCGCGTCCCATCCTGGGTTTAGGTTTCCATTCTCTCTCTTCTCTAACTACTGCCACCAATTTGCCTAGACTCTGCTTATAATTGTCCTCTCTGTTGCTAAACACTCTCCAAGCCTCTTCCAGTAACACTTCCAAATTTCTACCATCCATCGGACGTAATTTTTGTAATTTATGTCTGATATCACTCTGGGATTGTCCTAGAAATAGGGAAATCAGGTGTTGTATTCCCACTTCTGACCCAGGGTCCAGTGATGTATAACGATGCATCGCATCTCTTAGTCTATCCAGAAATTCAGAAGGGGATTCAGAGGGACCTTGTTTCACTGCATATAGCACTGCTCAATTTATAGTTTTTGAAATTCTTTTCAGTACCCATCCTTGATATTCTCGTAATCTCTCCACATCAGCTGATCGATTAGGGTCCCAGTTTGGGTCCTGCAGGGGAAAGTGTTCTTTAACATCACCCTCTTTTGTCTCATAAAATTCCTTTGCCAAATCCCCTGCAGTTTTTATAACCAACTGTTTTTCTGTTTCGGTTAAGCAGTCCAATAACAGTTGCATGTCATTCCAATCAGGGCTGTACTGTCTTATTAGAAACTGGAGAATTTGTGTGGCGCCTACTGGGTCACTGCGATATTTTCAGGCAGCGTCTTTCCATTCCTTCAGATCGTTACAGGAAAATGGTATTTTAATTCTTACTGTTCCTCCATCCGGTCCGACTGTGTCCCGGAGAGGAGCTTGGAGAACTGTTTCTGTTGTCTGCCTTCCCCGGGTTCGGGAAGACATTGGGCTATCTGGTGGGGAGGAGGGAGGATGTGGAGGGGTACGGACCCTTTCTAAGTCCTCATCTCACCCCTGCGGCCGCTGGGGGGGCCTAAATAGATCACTTAGATCTTGTTCTGACCCAGGGTTAGTTTGACTTTTCTCTGTACACCTTTGGCCAATGCTACAAGCCAAACAGCATCTTTTTAGTTTATTTTTGTTCTTTTTGTTTTCTTTCTCTAATGCGAGAACCATGGGGTCTCGTGAGGGTGCTAATCTGCAATCCCTTTGCCACTCAGGGTTGTCCCGGAGAACAAAGAACATATCAGCATATGTTACTCCATCCCATTTCCCTTCTCTCCTCAGAAACAACATTAACTGTAAAAGCATGTTGTAGTCTAATGTGCCGCCTTCCTTGGGCCACTTTGCCCCATCTTCCAGCTTATAAAGCGGCCACCATTGATTGCAATACTTAATCAACTTTTTCTTATTTTCTGTGCCCCCTTGTCCTGCTATATCCTTCCAATGTGTTAGAACACATCCCAAAGGGGATCTTTCATGAAGTTTGCTCTTTCCTCCCCCCATTTTCCTTTTTTCAAACCTGAACCTTTCGCTTACCACAACTCTACTTTCCACATACTCACTTTACTACTTATCAATATCCACGTATCACACAGACGTATCAAGGATGGGCACGGCACTCCTTTTTCACACTTCAAGTTATTACACCCACTTTGCTTTCCTCCAGCCGCCTCAGTTGCCCGAGGTCGGACCCACGGATAGAGCTTTTCACTCGCTTCGTACTGAGGGTACGTCTCACTCACTCATACACTCAGAATGTCCGGACAGTTTGATAGTAAAAACAGGAATTATAATCATACAAAGTTTTCATGACATTCACAAATCAGGTTAAACATATATCCTTTAACAAATTATGTCAATGCCTGGGCATATCATACAATTATTTCCCCTTTTGTTGCTAGGTGATGGAGTCCACCTACTCATCCAGGGCACGGACGAACCGACGTCCCTGGATAAGAGTCATAACCAATATCCCCTGGCAAGATTGTGGGCTTTAAGTTTATTTATCTTCCCAGTGAACACCCTTCTAAGCAGCTGCAAATATTGGAAAGATGACATGATCGTGAGAGGCCCGCTTACCCTTCTCCTGCTTCTTATGTACCAGTCATTAGCAGGTCCGTCCTGGCTCCCAATGTTGGGATGCAGCGGCAACCCCGGATTTGCTCAATCTACCCCCAAGATCACTAGCGGCTGTTCTGTCAGTCAGCAAATCTCCCTGTTACCATGCAGGGTACCCTCCTCCCCTGCTGCACGCCAGACGTCTCTGCGCGATTTACCAGCTGCCCCGGCCACGCGTACGACTTACAGGCCCCTCTCCCAAAACGTACCATTTGACCCGCGGCTTCAGGAGGTTGGTGTCTGCTCCCGCGGTGAGCGGCTGGCAGCGGAGGCTCCTCTGAGGAAAGTGCTCGGGGCGCACCCAGGGGCGTCCGCTCCCCAGTCGATCCCGCAGTCGAGCAGAGAGTCTCCTGCCTGGCTCGCCAAACTGACATGCGGAAAAGACTTTACAACCTGCAAGGTTACACAGGAGGTGTGTTTATTGCGCGCAGATGCACGGGGGATCGCTCCACCACACACGGGCATACCCACCGTGGCCGCTTGTCCAGGATTTATACAGTTAAAACATCACCTATTTCAAAACGCCTGTACATACTCATGATCTGTCCCTGAAAAGGCAGTTCCTTCTGGTCACTCCATTTCCATAATCTCCACCTTGGGCTCCTCCTCGGTGCCCTTGCACAGTTCCTCCTGGTGGTCCTGGGCAGGGGTCTTCAGGGATGAAGGCCGTAGGTCTTCCTCGCTGTGTACTCCTCACCTCTCCCCTGGAATCTCTAATTTGGCTGAGCTTGCAGTCCCAGACCGGTTTCAGCCTGGTCTGTCCTTGTGTGCACACCTGGCTATCTCCTCTTTGTTCTTGGTTAGAGATGGATGTTAGCGAGCCCTCCTTAGCCCTTAGCTCCTCCTGCCTTTGACGCCTTTGAGCCATGAATTAGGTCCTTGTTTCTGTCTTTTCTGTTTTCCCTTATCAGCTTCTTTCTCAAGCATTCCGGCCTCCTCCTCAGGCGGCTTGCAGGCGTTAGTGATTAATTGTTTACTTACATGCGTGTTAGTTCTAGAGAAAGCAAGTTTCAATAGTTTTAGCATTTTCTATATAGCTCCCTATTAATATATGTTCAGGTATAAAGTATATTTTCTATCTGGCCCCCTATCAGACAGAGGCTGCTAGGAATAAAAACAGCCAGCACCATGCCTTTCCAAAAACCCAAGCAACCCCTCCTCCACAAGGATAAACACAGTCAACTTGAACTCCCATCCAGAAATCCAGGAAACTCAGCCATCAGATCTGAAAATACCAGATTTCACCACATCCAGTTCACAGGCACTGAGTCCAAGTATTTAGACCTCCAGAAACACACCCGTGCAGAAGCTACAAGAATCAAAATAAACTCAAGAAATTTTATAAATCAATTAATGAATCAACAATATTAGGTAAGCATCTTCTCCCACGTGTAGACAGGCAGTAGCCTCGTCCCTCATCCTCCTGGCTATGAGTGACGAGTGGACAGCACATTCAAACATTAGCCCCCATACCCCCCTCTGCATGTCCCCTGTATCCCCTCAGCGGGTCACGCAGCTTGTTTTGCAGAGTTGGCACAAACTGAACTTGGAGCAGGTCCTGTTCTCACTCCAGGTGTGATGGTCCTGAGAGTGCCCTGCAGGAGAGCACAGCTGATGGTGCTGCAGAAATCCCCAGATTTAGGATGTTAGAAGTGTGTGTTTTGAGCCTCGTAACCACAGAAACCTCACCAGGTGGTTACAGTTTAAAAACCAGAGAAACTTGAAACCTGCCGTGCACCAGTGATACTGCTTGGAAATCCCCTTACTTTTCCCGTCTTGATTTGAATATCAAGAATCCGAATTAGTGGATATTAGTAGGAGAGACTAATGATTATTTTGGGAAAATAAGTCTCAAATGGAATAAATGATCAAATGTAAAATAAAATTTGTATTGCCAATGCTGCTAGCATAAAGTCCCTGACCTAAGGTGTTTATTAACCAATGATCTGTTAGTGGTTAGAAACAAGGATAATGTGTTGCAGTCCAAGGTGTCTGCTAGACAGGATTTATGATGGTTCCCGCTGCCCAGGGGTGGTGGGTGGGAGCTCCAATCTTTGAATCGTGACCAAAGGAGGTACAAGCCAAGAGCCTACGAGCCAAGGACATGTTCCTTGACCAAACACGGTCAATTTGAGGAGTGGTTGAGACCTCCGACTCATGGACCACCTACCCAAATTATACCCCCTACTCACAAGGGAACAACAGAAGACTACGACAGAGGCTGCGTGCTAATTTGCATCAGAAGCGAGAGAAGAAGAACCAATCATCGAGAGGATGAAATTGAATATGCATTGTATAGACTGAATCTGTATGAATTTAATGTATAAATATTTGTTGACTGCAACGTGCAGGCGGACATCTTGGGGAAGGATCCCATGTCCCCGGTGCGCATTGTTAATAAAGGACGTCTCTACTGATCTCACTGTGTGTAGAGGAGTTTTTCTTACCCACTGCCGATTGGCAACACGTGTGCCAGAAGATTGTTTTTCACAGTTTCTTTTAGGAATTGAAAAAAAAATCTCGGAAAGGTTACAGTCACAAATGAGCTCTGCAGCTGAACATGTTTTTCACCCCATAAAGATGGCTGCCTGCGCAACTTGGTTTCATGGGGAAAAGGGGATGTGACAGCCCCAGCAGCCAGGGGCTGCCTTTACAGTTGGGAAGCGTCGCCATTTGCCTCGCCGTGCTTTGGGCACGGACCCCGGTGTTCTGGGCCTGAAAAGGAGCAACATCTCCACCACCCCAGGGTAACCCCCGCTCCCTCCTTTTCCAAAGCCTCTGCTGTTTCCATGGCGCTCCGTTGGCACCGTCCAGCCCAGCCTCTGGCTCCGGTTCCGCTCGGGCTGCGGCTGCCGAAACCAGCCTTGCTGCGCCTCTGGGCAAGGGTTTGTCTCCCCCAGATCAAGTCCCCCGTCCTCCCCACTGCACAGCCTCATGGCCGCTGGCTCTGGCGCAGAGAGGGCACGGCGGGTAGGGGGGTCACTGGGCCACACGGTGGGTTTCTGCCCCGGCCGGAGAGAAGAGCAGCAGCACTGGCTTTGTCCCTGGGAGCCGAGGGGCGGAGGAGGCGTCGGGGCCGCCCAGCAGCTGTGCCCAGCGCATGGCCACCAAGGGCAGGGAGAGCCCCCTGGGCCTCCTGGGCACACGGGGCTGCCTTGGGGCCAGCCCCCCAAAGGCCTTCCTCCGAAGGATGCTGGGCAGAGGGGCGGCGGGCAGGGCTGCGGCAGGCGGGGCTGCGCAGGGGGGGCCCATGTCACAGTGCCCACACCCGGCAACGCAGCAGTCACAATGCTGCGGGGCAGGATAAAAGGAGCGTCCCCCCCGTGTCCTGCTGCCAGACTGCCCAGCTTCGCCCTCGGGACAGAGCTGGCTCGGGGCAGCCCCAAGACATCTCAGAGGAAGCCCAGGAGGAGCCCCTGGAATTGCTTGGAGGGAGGAAGCCTGGAGGCTGGAGGAGGCGCCTGGAGTTTCTCAGCTGCAGGGCCAGCTCCAGGGAAGCCCGTGCATCTGCCCCAGCAGTGGCCATCCGCCTTCTCCATGGCCTTTCCTGAGCAGGCAGAGGACACCACCAACAACCAAATGCTGGCCTGGCTTGACACTGCCTCCGACATCTCTGACAGCCCTGGCTGGACCGCCTTCCTCCAGGAGCTCCCCGACCTCTCTGAGTACGTGGTGGAGGGCAGCTGCTGCAAGGAGAGCCTGGCAGAGGTGATGCTGGGGGACACCGACCCCTTCTAGGGGGTGCCGGCCAGCCCCTTGCAGGACCCCAAGGGGAAGCGGAACAGGGTGGTGGCAGACCTCCCCACCTGCCTGCCGCTGAGTCCCCTGGAAGCTTTCAAGGAGAGTGCTCTGGAGACTTCTCCCAAGACTGCAGATGACTGTCCTGTGGGGAGTCCCCAGAAGAACCCTCTGGAGTGTCCCCTGGAGAGTCCCTGGCTGAGCTCCCTGTGCTTCCCGCTGCTGACCAGCCCCACAGCAGCCCCCCAGCGTGATCCGCTCTGCACGGCCCAGCAGCTGGAGAAGGTGCCGCAGCGGCAGCCCCAGGAGGTTGTGAGCCGCTTGCCGCTGATGCCGGCTGTCGTCTCCGGCCAGGCACTGCCCAGAGCGGGAGAGGCAGGCGGCAAGCAGGCCAAGCGCCCTGCACCGGCCGACACGTCCGAGACACAAGAGAGCTCCCCGCAGGACGACGACCCACCCAAGAAGAAGAAGAAGAAGGCGGTGACGTGCCAGGTGGACAAAGAGTCCAAAGCCCTATGCGAGGGGCAGCCAGGCAGGGGCGGCGCGGCAGTGGGCAGCAGCAAGCAGCAGGCGGGCAGCAGCAGGCGACAAGCGGGTGGCATCAAGCACAGGGCATCTGGGGACACCACTGTGCCCACCTTGGGGCCCAAGCGACCCAAAAGCCCTGGGGACACCTGGGGACAAAGCGCCCCATGCCCTTCTCACCCACCGCTGATCAAGAAGGAGAAAGCTCCGGGGGAGCCGAGGACGCCCCGCACTGAGCTGAAGGCGCGCTTGATGGACGCCATCCGGATTTTCCACCCACTGGGGCAAAGAGTGAAACCGGTGGGGGTGGAGCGTCAACTGCGCCGTCTGGAGCCCCAGACCAGCCCCCAGGTGGCCCCCCGGGTCCCCCAGCCCCTTCTGGTGGCCCCAAGATGCCCCAGCATGCGGCCAGCTGCCTCCAAGCCCCCAGCTGATGGCAAGAAGGAGACGGCACCAGTGGTGGCATCGAGTGGCAAGAAGCGCACCCGGGAGGCTGCCAAACACATGCAGCCCAGCTGGCCGCGCCTGTCACCCGTGGAGGGGCAAAACCCACGGAAGCCACCACAGCTGCTGCGCCCTCCCGCAGCTCCATACTGTCCCTGGGGGGACCCTTGTGGCTACGCCCACCCCGCTGGAGGAGCAGGAGGCGTCGGTGCCCCTCACACCTGAGCAGCAGCCCGAGCGGGAGCTGGCCCAGGAGGAGCGGGAGCGGGCGGCCCTGCAGATGGCACAGGGCCGGGCGCAGTTCTTTCTGCAGAGGCGCATCGACATGGAGATATCCGACAAGTACGGCTACTCACGCCACACGGGTCCTGCACCAATCTGCCCCCCACCCACGTGCAGAGACGATCTGGAATAGGAGACCTGACCCCACCTGCCCCATCCCCAGCCCTCTCCCAGATCCCTCGTTCTTTCCCAATCCATTAAAGAGTTGGATGTTTGCTTGGCAGCGCCTCTCTCCGCCTGCAGTCATTTGGGCAGCGGGCGGGGGAGTGGCACCCCCACAGGAATGAGATACTGACAACATCAACCACCCTCTCTTGATAAAGGCCCTGTGCTGTTGCAGTCATTGCATTCCGCTGCGGGGGGACGGCCTGCCTCACTGTGGTCTTCACCAAGGGCTGCGGGGGAATCTCTGCTCGGGCACCTGGAGCACCCCAGCACCTCCTCCCCCTCCTGCTTCACTGACCTTGGTGGATGCAGAAAAGTTTCTCTCA
Organism: Leptosomus discolor; assembly: GCF_034619465.1. Lineage (NCBI taxonomy): Eukaryota > Metazoa > Chordata > Aves > Leptosomiformes > Leptosomidae > Leptosomus > Leptosomus discolor. The sequence goes on from NW_028237807.1 coordinate 110,290, forward strand.
CATCTTCTCACACCTCCCTCTCGCTGCAATTGCTGCTGCCCAGCAACTTTTTCTCCTCTTAAAGACATTCTCCCCGAGGCGCTACCGCTGTCACTTAGGGGTTCAGCCTTGGCCACGGGGGAAGCTTCTAGCAGCTTCTCACGGAAGTCACCCCTGCAGCCCCCCACTACCAAAACCTTGCCCTGCAAACCCATCACAGCTCTGCTCAGCAGCCGTAACTAAAAGATCCCTGTATTATTATTGACACATTTTCCAGCGCAAATCCAAAACACAGCCCCACACCAGTCCAGTCTGAACCCGGTCAGTCGGCAGCAGGAGCTCCCCAGACCCTTCTACAACAACCCCGCGCATGCTGGGAGAGGAAGTTCTTCACCCCGTGGCACACTGCGAGCTGGAGTCCCTGCCCGGCAGCTCTGCTCCCTGGGAACCATCACCCTCCGGGAGTACCAAGACGACAGCTCCTGGTCACAGGCCCTGAGAGCAGCTTCCTCCGACCGTTCCCCGCTACACATGGACGGAACAGCCCTGGCTTCTCCCATGCCCATCTCCGTGCTCGGGAGGAGCTGTTCACCCACCCTGCCAGCCGGCCTTGCTGCCTGAAAAACCTGTGCTGTGCTGCTCACGGCCACCACAACTGTCACACTGCGGCTGTCCCCACACCGCTCTTCCTCATTCTGAGTGACGCTGCCTATTTCTGTGTACTCCCACCTGTGTGCAGCCAGCGGTTGCCTTCCATCTCATAACAATTTTGGAAAATCACACATTTTTTTTCCTGAATTTCTGTTCTGAGCTCACTACAGGACAGGCCCAGAGTCCATGAGTATGGCTGGTAAAGTCTGAAGCAATACAGAATTGCGCAAGGATGATAAATACCCAATGGTTCAGCTCGTTTCAATCGTTTAAGGCAAGGCTTTTAACTAGAACGAGAAAATTCAAAACTAGTGCTAACCTACACACCCTCCTTAATCGGCACCTCTGGCTTTATCAGTTCTGCGCATTTTGTTCTGACCTTGGCAGTACATATCAAGGTTTTCATGTCTAAAAGAAACAAGATCAGTTACAAATATGCAGAAAACCAGACATCCACATACATGGTGCCCACACAGTAACATTACTGTTTTCCTACACCCAAAGCTACTAAGGATTAACTGAACACAACCATCTCTTGTCACCTGTTGTCACAAGAGGCAAGTGCTGCTTCGGTGTCGATTTTTCAGGCTGTTACCAATGAGAAAATGGAAGCGTGTTTTATTGTAGGAGGAAACCCTGAAGCGGAAACCTAGTTCAGGGCCTCATTTGCCTCTCTAGGCACCCACACGGTGAATAGCCCAGGAAACAGCACAGAAGTGAGCAGCAAAGCAAACCCAGGACACCCCAAGAGACCCCGTGACTACACGAGTCCCTCTCTCCTTTTCACCCCCGAGGTCCCAAAGCAGCAGGGCAGAAGCAAGGAGGGTACTCATGCGCTCAGGTTGTAGCAGGGAGGAGAGGGCAGAAACAGCCTGGCAGCCAGATGAGTAACAAGGATCCTGCTCTGAACTGGAGTTGTTCATGCCCAAGTCCAGCACTGATCCAGACACGAAACTGAGGGGGTCAGTGAACCCCGGGTGCCACACCCACTACACCTTCTTCCCTCGCCTCATTGATGAATTGTTTTCCAGGCTCCTCCACCTCACCCCGGCTCAGACACCTGCAGGCTGGCTCAGGGCTGGCAGGGGGCTGGTGACCCTGGGGGCAGCAGCAGGAGCCGCTCTGACCCTGGTTGTGGGGCTGTCCCTGGGGCTGAGCACACGGGCCCAAAGCTGGTAAACTGGGCCCTGGTGGGGCCTGTGGGCCCTGCAGTCTCCGGGCCCCTCCCCCCAGGCCCATCCACGCTGGGATTTACCTGCTCCTGCAGCACCCCTAGTCCTGGTCCTGTCCCTGTCCCTGTCCCCAGCTGCCCCCGGCCTGTCTCTCCTCCATTTCTCTTCAGGCCCCTCGGCCTCTGCCCCTTCTCGCCCCCAGGCCTCTCCTCACCTCAGCAGCTCCTCAGCCAGCCAGGACGTGGGGCCTGCGGAGGCAGCCTTCAGGAAGGGCCATTTCCCTGGAGCGGAGCCCGCGGCAGCGCAGGGAAGGGGCACAGCTCTGCCCGCCCTCGGTCCGCTCGGGGGCCTGGGCCTGCTCAGGGAGGGAGGGGGACAGGAGCGGAGCTGCCCTGGGCTTGCTCTGGGTTGTCGAGTCTTTCCCAAAAGGCGGCTCTGTCTGTGCTCCAGCCACAGCCCCAGGCAGCAGGAGCTGTGTGACGGCAGCCGCTGGCATCGGCCAGGCCCTGCCCCGTCACACTGCCCGTGCTGAGCCCAGCGCCCGGGGCCTTCCTCAGGCCTCGCCTTCCCCCGGGCCATGGGGAGGAGGGACGCCCTGTCCTGGCATGGCCTAGGGCAGCCTCCCGTGGCCAGAAGAAAGGACGGAGCCCCCCTCACTCTCCCCACAGGGCTGGCCACCGTCCTTGGCTCCTGTCCCTGGGGCTCCCCGGCACTGGCAGGCCCCACAGGGTTTCAGAGCCAAGGAAAGGCCGGGGTGCCAGGGGCTGCTGGGGCGCTGGGCAGCTTTGGGCTTCTCCGAAGCTGAGGGGTGGCTGCTCCTTTCCTTCTGCAGGCGCAGTTATTTGCTGCCTCCTTCATGGTCAAAACCTGTTTCTCCTCATAGCACATGAACTGGACAGAGGCCACATCCCTGTAAGTCTGGGAGGACTTCAGGCAAATGTAGAAGTCAAAGATGCATGCAGATAGGAAGAAAGTGAAAAGCAGCCGTGTCCAGGTTTTTCTGCTGTTTCGTGTCTGAACTCAGGCATTTGTGTGCATCCCAGCACCAAAGTGTGCTTTTTTCCTTCCAAGCTGCACAGCTTTTCACCAGCAAAAGTGAGTTGGGCTGAGCTGGCCTTCAGGATACCTCGGCTCCTTCCTCTTTTAATTGTGTGCCTATACTTCCGTTTTCTTCCCAGCAAATTTTTTTTCTTCCCCCTTCCCCTCCCAGTTCCCTCCTCTTTCAAAGGTAATTACGATTTGACTTTGTGGACAGGTCATCGAGTAGGTAGACTCAGGATCTAAGTCTAGGCTGGTCTATACCTCCAGAGCTGTAGGCTGAGCTCTTCTACATATAAAGCTAGGTAGGTATGAGTTCCTGTTTGCCACTTGTGGGTTTTTTTGGTCCTGTGACAGTGAATGTAAGGTCATCAGCCTGCAGCTCTGCAGCAGCTAAAACTACGACTGAAAGTGTTTTGCTGGTGGATGCTATTCTGTGTGCTGTATTTTCAATAATGATTTAATTAAGCCGGAAGTATTTCTATGCGATTAGGTGATGGGGATCTTCTAGCACTGGTCTTCCGTTTCTGGAGTGCGTCCTGACAGCTTTTGTCATCCAGACCTTTCCTCTCTGTTCCCGAGACGAGCAATGGCCGCGACATGGAACAACCCCTGTGAGTAATGGCTTCACCAGTAGGCTTGGATTTAGTGAATCCCCATGGGTGAACGTACGTAGCAGGTGCTCCATCCAAGAATTTTGAGGTACTGCCACTCTAGAGTGAACCTGGAGGTTGGTCAGGTCCGGCCTAGGGATGAGTTCAGTCTCACCGCCGTGCTCATGAGACGGTGGGAAGAGGGTGGGAGCATGTCCCCAAGCCCTGGCAGGAGCTGGGGGAGCCTGCATCTCTGCTGCCAGCTGCTCCCCCCAGGATTTGCTCTCTGCTGAGGCAGATGGCTGGAGAGGGGCTGCATATTGTGGGGCAGACACTGGCGTCAGCACTGTCACATCAGCAAAAACCTCACCGCCAGACTCCCGCTGTGCTGTGGCCTTGGCAGACCGTGTTCTGCAAAACCAGGAGAGTTCGAGGGCTTATCCTAAGTCAAGGATTTTTCTGTTTCCCCTGCTCTTTGAGCAAGCAGGCACAGAAGAAGCTGGGAGGGAACACGGCCAGGACAGCTGACCCAAACTGGTGAAAGGGTCATAGAACGTCACAGTCAGCAGAGAAACTGGGGGGATTTGGCCAAGAGGGGGGATCACTGCTCTGGAATTGGTCAGCAGGTGGTGGGCAACTGCACTGTGCATCACTTGTCTTTTCTTGAGTTTTGTTTCTCTCTCTCTTTGCTATATTCCATTTAATTACAGTTACTATTATTAATGTGAGTAACTTTTTCATTATTATCGTCATGATTTTATTTTATTTTACTTATTTATTAAACTGTTCTTACCTCAATGACAAGTTTTACTTTTTTTTCGATTCTCCTCCCCGTCCCAGGGGGACGGGGGAGGAGTGAGCGAGTGTCTGCGTCCATTTCAGCTGTTGGCTGGGGTTTAGCCACGACACAGAGAGCGCCAGCTTCTTCGCCGGTGGCGGTGACATGGTGCTGGCCAACAGGCGGGATTTCTGTTTTGCCGGCTTGGTGGTTTTGAGAGCAGCGGGATTGCCGCCGGGGCCAGCAGGGAGGTCTGTGCCTCAGCCTGTTTCCCGAGAGCTGCAGGAGCTGCCAGGTCTGCTCTTGGCCTTCTGGGACACCTTGGCCAGCTTCCCCACTGCACCCTGCGCTGGCCTGGGAGCACCGCTGTCGCAAGAGACCCTCTTGAGGGTCCCGGTGTTGTCCCCACTGCCCCCAGGCTCCTGGCTGCGGCTGGGCTCCAGCAGCACCTTGGGTGACACAGGTGGCTGCTTGCGCTCGCAGGAGCTCTGCCGGGGCAGCTCCGCTTTGGCCACGCTTGCCCTGCTGGTGCTGCAGAAGCCTTGAGCTGCTCTGGGCGCGGGAGGCAGCTGCGGGAAGGAGAGCGGCTGCTTGGGCCTCCGCGCTGCACCATCGGGCAGAGCTGTGGCCATGGGGGTGGCTGTGAGGGGCAGCCTGGGTGATGGGGACACAGCGGGTGGCTTTGGCGGAGCGGTTCTGTTGGGCAGCTCCAGCCCTGCCCCGGATGTACTGCGGGCCACAGGGACTCTGACCTCCTTCGGCCCCGGCAGCTTCCGGGGGCCTCATTTTTAGGACCAAAAGGGTTAGGTTTACTTTGCAGTCTCACTTTCAGGCTCCAAAGCCTCATTTTGAGGATCCTGCCAGGCATCTTTAGCGTCACCTGGAGAGTCCAAACCCCCTGGTTCAGTGCCCAAAGCCTCATTTTTAGTCTCCAAAGCCTCATTTCTAGGGGTAAAAGCCTCCTTTTTAGAGTCTAAACCTTCCCTTTCAGGGCTCATAGCTGCATTTAGGCTCCAGTGACTCAGCTTTAGGGTTTTAATCCCTCTTTCGAGTAGAAAGCCTCATCTTTAGTTTCCAAACCTGCATCTTTAGGGTCCAACTTCTAATTTCTAGGGTCCAAAGTCTCAAATTTAAGGTCCAAAACTGATGACAGAGCCCAAATGATGTTATTCAGGGCCCAAAGCCTCATTTTTAGGATCCAACCCCTTGTTTGATGGTCCAAATGCTCATTTTAAGGCCCAAAGCCTCATTTTTAAGGTCTGAAGCTGACAAATAAAAACCGGTCCCTAATGTTTACACTGGTTTTTTGGCCTTTAGAAGTTAATGTGAACCGCATGTGAAATAGGGAAAGAAGGGAAACTGCAGTTACCGCTTTTCTTAAATCAACGTCAGTCTGACTTGTCAGTCAGAGCACTCAAGGTCTGTAAAAACAGACAGAACCCTGGGAAGGGCGCATGTGACAAGGTCGGCTGCTGGCACACACACAGAACGACACCAAGTCACTTCTTGGCCTGATAGGTTAATGTTTGGTACGTTTTGATTTTGAGACATTTGGATTTGTTCAGCTGGGGGTGAGGTGACAAAACTCCCCACGCTGAGGCTGGCGTCACCTCTTGTGCCGCACACCAGAGGGTCTGGAAGCGTCTCCCAAAGAAGGCAGGACGCGCTGTGGCGATGAGGCGCAGGGCTCAGCAAACAAGCGAACCGACCCGCAGTCTGCTTGGGCGGGACTGGCTCCTCCATCCCCCCTTCCCTCCATTCTCCAGGCTTATACATCCCCCTCATCTCCCTTGACCCCCCCGCCCTTGCTCCACCCTTGTCTCCTCCCAAACAGGGCCCCTACCCCCCCGGTTATTTTTCCCCCTTGCTCCCAGGTTTGCCCCATCCGTGAACAGGTTTGGTGTTTCAGGAGCTGTTGGCTCCGTCCCCTTGGACTTCCACGGCATCACTGTTACAGTCTCCTGGTTACTGCTGGCCCTGCCAGACTCCTCTCCCCAAAACGACCCCAACTCTTCCGTCAGTCGTCTGTGCAGTGTGGCCGCCTCACCCATCCATCCCCTGAATTACCCGGGAAATCCAGCTCTTCCTCATGGCACTGTAACTCCGTCAGCTTCTCACCCGCTTTGCTACGGGCACCCAGTTCTCTCACCACGCTCAGGAGTTTCCCACGGTCTGTTCCGTGAGCTAAGGCTTACGCCAGTGTCCTGGGTTTGCGGGGCAAGGTTTTGGTAGTGAGGGGGTTACAGGGGTGGCTTCTGTGAGAAGCTGCTGGAAGCTTCCCCTGTGTCCGATACAGCCAGTGCCACTGGCTCCAAGACGGACCCACTGCTGGCCAAGGCCGAGCCCATCAGCGACGGTGGCAGCGCCTCAGGGAGAGTGTGTTTAAGAGAGGAAAAAGTTACTGGGCAGCAGCAATCGCAGCGAGAGAGAGGAGTGAGAATATGGGAGAGGAACAGCCCTGCAGGCACCAAGGTCAGTGCAGAAGGAGAGGGAGGAGATGCTGCAGGCACCGGAGCAGCGATTCCCCTGCGGCCTGTGGTGAAGACCACGGTGAGGCAGGCTGTCCCCCTGCAGCCCATGGGCGGTGGAGCAGAGGACTGCCTACACCCCGTGGAGGGCCCCCACGCCGGAGTAGGCGGGTGCCTGAAGGAGGCTGTGACCCCGTGGGAAGCCTGCACCAGAGCAGGCTCCTAGCAGGACCTGTAGCCCGTGGAGAGAGAGAAGCCCACGCTGGAGCAGGTTTGCTGCTGGTGACCCCGTGAGGGGGCTCACGCTGGAGCAGTCGGTTCCTGAAGGACTGCACCCCATGGAGGAGACCCACGTTGGATCAGTTCATGGAGAACTGCAGCCCCTGGGAAGGAATCCCGCTGGAGAAGTCATGGAGGACTGTCTGCCGTGAGAGAAGACCCCACACTGGAGCAGGGGAAGTGTGTAAGGAGTCCTCCCTCTGAGGAGGAAGGAGCAGCAGGAACAACAGTGATGAACTGACCACAACCCCCATTCCCTGTTCCCTCCTGCCCCGTGCCGCTGGCGGGGAGGAGGGAGAGAAATCGGGATCAAAGTTAAGCCCCGGAAAGAAGAGAGGGGTCGGGGGAAGGTGTTTTAAGATTTGGTTTTATTTCTCAGTGCTTCTCTCTGAGTTAATTGGTAATAAATGACATTTGTTCTCCCATGTCAAGTCTGTTTTGCCCATGAAGGTAAATGCCGAGTGATCTCCCTGTCCTGATCTCAACCCACAAACCTGTGGTTCTATTTTTCTCTCCCCTGCCCAGCTGAGGAGGGGGAGAGTGATAGTGGCTTTGGTGGGCACCTGCCATCTAACCAGGGTCATACCACCCCAGCCAGGCCCTAAGCATGGGCTTGCGTGCCTTAACGCGTGCCCCCACAGCTGTCTGGGTGGCACGTCTTTGTCTCCTGTCCTCTTGCGAGCCTTGGTGACCCGTCTTCTCCATCCCATGGGGGCTCCCAGCACCCTCCCCTCTGCCCAGGCACCGTTTCAGCCCTTCGGTGTGACGCTTCCCCTTTGTGCCCGACTTGTCTGCCCGCAGCCTCCTGCCGCAAGGGCCTGCCGTGGAAGTCCTTGCCTTGCATAGGAGACTGAACTGGACTGAAGCGTGGTCAGCTGTGACAACTGGTGACTTTATTTCAAGAACTAAGTCGAGCGCAGCAAGTGTGTGCCCGGAGAGGAGCGTGGGCAGGACCGAGCAGGCCTCTGGCACTGCGGCTGCCTTTGGATCTCAGCAGGCTTTGCCCCAGGAGGAACGGGTGGTGCTACCCTGCAGCCTGCACTGGCTCCTGTTCCTCCTGCTGCTCAAGCCTTTATCCCCCTTAGGACCTGCAGGAGCTCCTGCAGCAGGTTAAAGAATTCCAGCAGCTTCTGCCGTGGAAACTGACAGGGCCTAAACCTGCCCGACTGGGTTGGGATCGGCCTTGGCCTCTGCACGGGGGTTGAGGTGAAGACTGGCTGTGGCGTTGGAGCAGCCGTTCCTGCTGGGCGCAGTCCCATCTGTGCCAGGATCCAGTCGTAGAAGTGCTGCGTGGAGGTGTAGACTCCGGGCCGCTTGGCTCTGGCGCAGCCTTTCCCCCAGCTGGTCACCCCCACGAGCCAGAAGTAGGCAGCATGCTTGTCTTGGCAGACGAGAGGACCACCACTGTCCCCCTGCAGCGGAGCGGAGGAGAGAGAGAGGGTTCTGGTGTTGTTGGGTGGCCCCGGCAGCACTGTGGCTGGCTCCTTCTCTCTCCCAGCACCTGCCAGAGCTGTACCCACTGCCCAGAAAGGCTCTGCTCAGGTGCTGGAGCCTGCAGGACCTTGTCCGGGAGGGGCTGGCAGGCCTGCAAGGTCGGGCGCTCTCCTCTCTGCCCCAGTGGATCCTGGAGGTGTGGAAGGGGGATGTGCCAGGACTGGGATGCGGAGCTCTGGGCTGGGGCAAGAGCACTGGGTGGCCTTTCTGGGCAGAGTGATGGGGCTCTGGAACAAGAGAGGTGCTGGGCAAGGGCCTGCAGACGGGGAAGGGGAGGCAAGCCCCGACAGCAGTGGGGACCCAGCGGCAGGAGGGCGACTCGGCAGGCGCAACACGCGCCGGGGGACGTTTGGGCGCTGGCGACAGGGCTGCCTGTGCTGCTGGGGGCTGGCGCGGAGCACGCTCCTACCTGGCAGGTGTCGATGCCGCCCTGCGGATAGCCGGCACACACGTTGTGGGGGTGGATGGCCCCTCTGTACCAGCGGCTGCTGTTGCAGAGCTTGACATCGATGAGGGGGACCTGGGCCTCCTGCAGGACAGCGGTCGATCCTCCAGCTGTGAGCACAGGAAGGAGTTAGCAGCCAGCAGCCCTTCTGTTCCCACTTCTCCTCCCCTGTGTGGGCGAAGCCCTTCCCTAGGGCTCGCCTTTGCCCCTGCAGAGGCCTTGTGCCGGGCTTGCCCTTCCGTCTCGCCTTGGCTAACGGCTCGGGCCCCCCTCTCCGTGGCCGTACGTCCCCACAGCCCGACTCTGGCTTTCGCCGCCACTGCTGCCATAAGCCCAGCCCGCCTCCCCAGCGTGCCGAGCTTGCCCTCGGGACACGAGCACTGTTTGGGAACTCACATCTTGCCATGGTGGCACCCCACCCGCTGACGTAGCAGTTTGTCAGCTCTGACACTCTCAGCGAGGCGTCGGGCACGCAGGCCAGCTGTACGTAGTAGCCGCACTGGACAGGCTGGTCCAGTTCCAGCAAGGCGATGTCGTTCCTCTCCGTGCCGTTACGGTAGTGTTCGTGAACCACCAGCCGCTGAATGTTGCGCACTTGGGTCTCAGGGCCCGGCTGAGCCAAGTGGGTGGCCCCGATCACCACGCGCCACATGGTGACGTGCCTGGAAGGCAGATGGAGAGAGAGGTGAGAGGGAGCAGAGCCACGTGCTGCAGCAGCCCCGCGGTTCCCTGCCTTCTGCTTCCCAAGGCAGGGAGGAAAGCAGCGCTGCGGAGGGTGCCACTGCCCTAGCACGCCTTGGGCACCAGGAACGTGGAGCTGGAGGCTGCTAGGAAGCGGTGGCGCGAGCCCAGCCTTCTGCGGAGCAGTCTCTCAGCTGGGCTCACCAGTGCCCTGGCACTGGGCGTACTGCAAGGCACCGGGATGGCAGGAGCTCGTGGGGCTGCGGACACGGCGCCTGCTGGTGCTGTGGGGATAGCCCCCTTCCCTGGTCCTCCTTACCTGGCCCCGACGAAGCAGTGGGCTGCTGTGAGGACCCACTGCGGGCTGATGAGGGACCCTCCGCACACGTGGCCCGTGCCCACTTTCCAGGGGTTCTGGATGCTGACGATCCAGGGCCAGGCCCCTGGCTGGGCACCCGTGCCACCCACCACGCGCGACGTGCCGGAGGGAGCTGCCATGGGCCGGAGCCCGCAGGTCCCGCTGTAAGAAGAAACTCATGAGTGTGCTGCTGGACGGCTGTGCTGCTGTTGAGGCTGAAGGTCAGCCGTCTTCCCTCCCCCCGAGGGGCTGCACGGATGGCAGGGCCAGGGAACCCCGTGGCTGTGCCTCCAGCCCTCTGTCCGCTTCAGCCCCATGGACGGGTTGTGCCAGCAGCCTGGGTGCTGGAAAGGAGCTGAGGCTCCCACAGGGGTTTGGGAAGCGGGGTGGCCACAGGGCACACGCGGGCCCCCTCCAGTGAAGCCCGTCAAGGGCTGCCCGAGCTCCCTCCCAGAGCCTCGGCCCACTTACCCACAGCTGTCCCACATGCCGTGCGCAGGCCGGCACACGGCCAGCAGGACGAGGAGGGCGAGCAATTTCATCGCTGCTGGCGGCACGTGTCAGCTGCAAGAACGAGGTCTTGTTGCCTCCAGCGCAGCCGCTGACGTACTGCCCGCAGCAGTCTCGCTGCCTCTGATGGCCTTGGCCCTGGGGCTGATGTCACAGAGCCGCCGTTTCTGGGCGTGGGGCACGGTGGCCTCTCGGGGGGGTGGAGGTGGGGGTGTCAGCAACATGGGGGGTTTCCAAGCAGGAGGGGAGGCGGAAGCTGGGATCGGACCCCCCTGACGGACCCCTGCTGAACACTCTGCCTGCAGGATGAGGGCATGCAGGCCCCGTGGCAGGCAGTAGCGCCTGCCTCCGAGCGCTGCCTGCTCACAGCCAGCAGGAAAAGAGCAAGCGTGGCAGCACGGCCTCTTTGGGAAGTTCACTGCCACCCTGCTCTCCACAGCTGTTTGCCTCCAGGTCCTTCCCAAAAACCACACACCAGAGAACATAACTGCTCTGGGCAGGACGCACTTGTTGGGTGTTGAAGAGCCAGTCCGGTCATCGCCGCAGCAGGCAAGCAGCGATGTGCAGCCAAACAAGTCAAGCATCCCCCACACCAAGCAGGGCCAACTTCCCTGCACAAAGCCCAGTGAAACACAGATGCAGCACAGTCCACGCTGGCTAGGGCATCCACAGCAACACCCTCTGGCAGGCTTCCTGTCCTCGCTGTCTAGGAGGTCTGTCGCCCTTCCGAGCCAACCCTGGCAAGGGCGATGGGGCGCCTGGTTCGTGCGGCCCAGGACGTGCAAGCTGAAGCTCCAGACAGAGAAGAATGCTCCTGCTCTCAGCCGCACATGTCGTTCTCCACGGCTTTGGGAAGCCCTGCACCAGCCTCATCTCACCAGTCCGCCTTCTGCAGCTGTATGGCGGAGCCTTGCCTTGCTCACGTGCTGGAGCGCAGGGCAGTCACGGGAGCACAGCAGCAGCCAGCCACCGTGCGTGGCATTTGCTGAGCAGGGCCGGGTCCCTGGAGGGGAGACAGCAGCGGCTTGAAGAACGGCAGCCTCCAAGCTCGTGAAAGGTGCGGGAGCTTCCTGCCGTCATCCTGGCTTGGGTGGACAGACAGAAGGCACTGTAACGGGTCTGCGTGGCAAGGTTTTGGTAGCTGAGGGGCTACAGGGGTGGCTTCTGTACGAAGCTGCTGGAAGTTTCCCCTATGTCAGATAGAGCCAATAACTAAGAGATGGGATTTAGGCAAGAACAAATCAGTCAGTAAAAACATGGTTTTGAGGGAAAGATCCTTGTAAATCTCTAAGCTAAGGGATTTAGTTTCTATTTTTTGTTTTAGAAAGCATAACACTTTTTTCTTTGTTGTTGTTTTTTTTTCCTTTGTTTTGTTTGGTTTGTTTTTTTTTAGGATAATCATGATTTCACCCAACACACTTGAAGCAAAGTATTTTCCTTTTACCTTTTCACATTTCAGTTCAACAGGTTTGGGGTTTGTTGCTGTTTCTGGACCGGTCTTAAAAGACTGCTCCTTCATGGCTCCTGTCAAGAGTACGAACGTGCTGCGGGAAATCAGACCCAGGAAACAAGCACAAATCTGTTCCACGTAGTTCCTGAAACTTATAAGCTATAGTTTCCTGGTGGCAAGGCAGGGATGTTGTTAGTAATTCTATTCCCTTCCTTCAGCTGGAAAAGCCCAAAACCTCAGAAACTTCCGTTCAGCATGAGATCAGGAGTGCCAGAGGCACAACAAATGCTGTGATTCTCTGGGGAGGCAGAGACATGACTGCTCCCAGGCACTGCAAAACCTGAGTGCCCAGGAGACAACAACTAGAAAGAGCTCTTTTTTTCCACTACAGGCAGCAACAGGATCTTACTTCCTTTCTCCAACAATTTTTTTTTGGTTGTTGAAGCTACTATGAATTTAGTATATTTGAAATTTCAAGTCTTTCAGGAAATCTGGCTGAACTCACTCACTGGATTCACAGGTTACTAAGGAAGGACAGCCAGACAGGCCTTGTTTCCCATGGCTGGAAACTTACCCAAGTCCAACACCAGAGATGGCCATGCCCAGAGTGTATCCTAGACTGAGAGATGGGAGATACTTATATGGATGTCTTTCAGGCCGCCTGATCATCTCGTTGTATGCTCTGGTGGTCGCTTCTGAATTGTGTCCACTTTTGAGGCTTAAAAACAGTGCCTTGCTCTGAGTATCAACATGCAACGCCTACTGGATCATAAATACTCTATTTTCCAAAATAAGAAAATCTCATCAGAAGCAGGCACAAAAATATTAATTCAATAAATAAAACTTACATTAATTCACACCCGAAAAAAAAATCCCCCCCTTTCTCTTCCACATAATTTTCAAAGGAAAGGAAACCCTCAAAGTTCTTTCTAAGAGTCCCAAAAGAAACTCCAAGGAAATAAATATTATTTACTTTGCATATCCTGCAAGACAGTAAGCAACCTCCCAAAGAGGGTCCACAGACTCTTTTCAGTATCAAAAATTTCCCTTGCTGAGACAAAAGAAAAATAGATCTATGAAGAACTACTACCGTTTAAAACGCTGTGAGAGGCAGACCATTAATGCCTGTCCCTATCACCATACACAAGTGAGCATCCCGGGTTTTGTGTCCTTCACCAGTTTTATCGCGCGCTCCAGCGTTTCTCTGGCTTTGTGGACAGGGTTATCCCCAACCTACAAAGTTAAAAATAGACTGAAAATCTTTACTGCTAAACCCAGTACTAGCTCTTGGTAAACACAGTCCAACCTTGCTTATGAAAATTACTATATTGAGACAATATATTTTATTTAAGGGTTTAAATGCATATAATAAATAAAAAGGTTGCTTACATTACCCCAAAATAGCACAAATTAAAGGAAGAGTGATCACAAATTCTTAAGAATTAAAATAAAGGAAAATTTGGTTTAAACGTCTTCAGGCATGGTAGCAGTGTAAGGAGCATGACAAGATTGCTTAGGATCATTTTATCTGGTTTTTGGATTCTTCTGATTCTTCCTTTTATGAAAACTATGAAACAGCCACAGTGTTTTATTTTATTTCCGCTCTTACAACTGTAATCTACTTTTGGAGAGAGTTCTACAGAAATGCCAACTCCAAATGCTCTTTTGATGGGAAGAATAAAAAATAACAGACTTTTTTTGTTTTAAAGAAAGGATCGCAAATAAATCCCAAGTTGCTGATTTTCAGTACTACAAATAAAACCAGCTTTTGTGAAGGTATTTACATTAAACATGTTTCAAATAATACTACTGTGTTATCTGACTATGCTTTATTAACAGTGTCTTTTCCACAGTTTTTCTGCATTTTTACCTGCAAGGCTCACCTCAGTGCAGGGCACTCTTCCAGAACGATTAGCAGCGGTGTCACGACATGTAACACCAGCTGTAAATTCCAGACCCGACTGCCGAGCTGCAGGCATTCCAGTCACAGCCTTGTCAGGCTCATAAGCCTTCACGGGCTGTTTCACCGCCGTCCTCGGCTCCAAGATCCCTCCCAGCACTCCCGCCAGCACACCCTTTCTTCTTGAAGGCTGCCACAAAGGGAACCAAGGAAAAAATCACGTTCAAAAGCCCAACCTAAAGAGTGAGCAGTAAAAGCAAAACCCAGAACTGTTAAGATAATCGCTGTTCAGAGGACAAATTAATGTGCAAGGTGCCTCGGGCACCAACGGTTTGGCTCTTCCCACAACTACCAGGAGCAACTCCGAGTGCAGGCAGAGCTCTCAAGGGCAGGGTAAACAGCTGCTTCTTTGTTCTCCTCAGCCCCACTCACCCCCTGGTTAGATACCCTTGTTAACTGAAACGGGACTTCAAGAGTTAACTGTTCATTCTCCTAATGGTAAATGCTAAAGGAACATTGTCATTTAAAAATCTTGCAAATATTCTTTACTTGAAGTTTGTGGTTTACATTAAATAGGTGTATGCTGGTGACTGGCTAATTATTTGAAAGAGTTCCAGGCCATATTTATTACTTCCTTACCAAGCAGCCAGCAGACACCTCATATAAAACGAGAACAACAGAAAGCAGGTCAGGGAGTTTCATCTCCTGAACTACGACTCTTTGTCTAGGAAAACATTCTGCTCTACAGGCAGAAGAAGAATGAAGTGTTACACACAGATAATTACTGTTTGATCCCCAAACTGCACAAGTAAAACACAGTTTAATTATTGATGAAATGAGCCTTCAGTGTACATGAAAGCATAAAGCATAAATATTTCCTGAACTGCCAGAAGTTCAGCCGTCTGACAAATATCAAAAAACATGGGGAAACGGGAGACTGAACCTCCCCCCCTTCTGTCTGCTCGTAATGCAGCAAAAGAGAAACCACAAGATCAAGTTGATGTTCAGCTGCTCGGCCAACAGGAAGGGAAAGTGCCTGTCACAGAGCCCTGATAGCGTCACCTTGACAAAAGCTCCTCCACTGGGTGACACTGCGGTATCATCTCTAATCTGGTACAGTCAGTCAGGAAGGGCTCTGAGAGATGCACGGCCAGATTGGAATGCATCCTGTCTGATAGAGAGGAAAATGAAATATGAAGACAATTCTTTCATTTACAGCCCGAGCAAGGAAACCCACCAACTCACATTAAATGCTGGTAACACTAGCAAGGATACAGTCACAATTATAATCTCAGCTATAAACAAACATACTCTCATTCAAAATTTCTTAGCGACGTACAATTACAAATAACACGTTATAATGACCCATGAGATTTCCAATCAACAGAATCGCTGTTAAGCTCCATAAGAGAGGCCACACAGAGTAACTCATTGTATCTTTCCATTTTGCATAGTTAAGACCAGAATGAACTACAACTGTTAAAAGAGAACATCAATCATTTATTAACATACACTCGAATAATACCAGTCCAGTTTGGAAAACAGGAAGTAGATCGATGTGACATTCTAACTTAGTCTGAAGCAACGGGAAAAACCGGCCTCACCACAAGAATGGGACAGCCCTACACACACGGACATACAGAGTTGATTTTTTTTTTTTTTAACAGAACAGTGTCTAATTCTCTGTTTTTAATTAAAAATACCTATTGATGTGCATAGGTATATGTGTGTGCATGCACACACCCACAGGGTAGATTTTTATCATCTCTATTGTGTAGCAGAAAATGGTGCTATTCACACCTGCCCCTGGTTTCCAATGACACCCAAGGGTTCTCAGTAGCTTCGAAAAGACGCTAAAGTCTCCAGGGAATTCAAGTTTGTGAGAAAAGATGAACCACTTACTTCCCTAAGCTTTCAACCTGTCCCAGGCAGGCTGAAAACCAGTAGCTGTGCGCTATCCCAGCGGAAGGCTCTAGCGGCTGGAAGGCTCACACGAGAACAGCACTGCCGCAGGAGCAGGATTCTGGCTCCGGTACTGAGGGAGCACGTTGCAGGGCTTTCCCTTGAGCTCGCTGCTGGATGCTGGGTGTCCCAGGAACACAATTCGTTGCCTTTGCAATACGCAGCACCAGGGACTCCACACGATACTGCACAACAGGTTGGATACAGTCACTGTAATTTCAGAAATGCAGAGTAAACATGGCTGTATCCAACTGTGCGAGTACACACTCACATTTCCTGAATTTAAAGCACGGACAACCAGTTTTCCAAAATAAATAGCCATACTCTCACTTTTAAGGTACATTTTCTATCACATACAGTGGAACTTTTCCATGTGTTTCTTCATCATTTAGCCCTAATAACTGAAAATCAAGTACTTCTAATTCTTACCTATGGAAAAATAAACACCCAACAGGCTGCAACAACATGTGCGGATGGCCATGCTGCAGTCAGGGAACAAGCGTTTACTAAACTGTATTTTTGTTGGACTTGCAGAATACTGAAGAAAATACAGTATAACATGAAGCTGGTGACCATTTTCCCGGTCATCATTGCAGGAATGAGGCACTGCATTAGTATTTCAACATCTGGGAAAACAGAGAATTGACACAGGAGCTGTGTCAGCTGGTAATTGTGCCTCAAAGCTTTTAACCGTGAGGAGTAACTAGAACGTGCTTTGCAGCAAGAGAACTAAGGGAAGAATCCAAGTTAGCCCAGTTCAAAAGTCTGCTGCTTTGCTCTGGGTATCGTGCTTTCTGCCTGAGGATGCCACAAGTAGTATAGGAAGCATAAAACCCCCAAAAGTTTAAGAACTGTCACCTTGTTTGAGACATCACAAAAGGTAGCAATATGAGAAAAAACCAGCCCTATTTATTTATTACTCAATGCTTTAGTAAGGCTTTAAAAGCACTGATAGCCAGGTATTCACTGTGTCCATTCACAATAAAAAACAAAATAGCTGAAAATTACACACATGGGTGGCAAAGGACTGAAAATCCCAAAATATCAAAGAACAGCCCCAGGTAATCCTGATTCTGTTCTTTGTAAGCAACTCAATCACTGCTCAAAAGCCCTCTGCCTGATGCACTACACATTCAAGTATTGTACTGAATGGCTTCGGTCTAATTTCTTTAACTCTGACTTTATCAATGAACTCGGAGAACCAACAGCTTTAACCAGACCCTGCTACCTCACAAACAGGTTGGGGTTTGAAAGTGTAGCTCTGCAGCAGCATGAGCTGCTGCTGCTGCCTTGCACTAAGCTGTGTCCAGTGCTGAGCTCAGGTGTGGGATGAGGTGCTCAGGGACTGGATCTGGCAAGAGCGAGGGGTTTGGGTTGGTTTTGTTTTCTTTTTTCTAGTGTTCAGCAAGTTCTTCAGTCATCTGACTAATAATCCCTAGGTCTATGACCATCTCCCTCTTAGATTTGTTTAGTCTACTATGGAATATTCAAGATAGCTTAATAAAATAAAAGAAAAAACACCTTTAAAAAAGGTCTTGTAAAACTTTCAACACTGAGGAAGAGCTGAAAACTTGTTTTTAGTTTTGATTCCATTAATTTCTACTACGTGGAAATGACTCAGCTATTCCTTCTTGTCATTGAAGACAACAGAATGAGTTAAAAAATTTCAACAAAACAAGGAACAAAATCTGAAATACAAACTAGTTGGATAAACCTCTTTTAATGCAGGTTTATTAAATGCAGTTCTTCTGTCACAGAACAGATTGACAGAACAGTCGAGGTTGGAAGGAGCTTCTGGAGACCATCCAGTCCAACCTCCCTGCTCAAAGCCTATGACCTCGTCTAGTCTTTCAGTTGGCTTTGGATTTTTTTAATTTGACTCCAGTTTCTACACAAAGGTATGTTTCACAAATTCATTTTCACAAACGTATGATTTTTGTGTATAGGAACTGATGTGTTTTGCTAACCCGTTGGAGCACGGGTGGAAGGAGCCATCCCCCGTGCTGCCCGGCACCGTAATACAGAATCCCTGCTTAATAACACTGAGTTGTCAGTGAGTTTTCTTTGAGTCAGTTACAGCACTGCTTCAGCAAATGCTTCCCAGGCTCTGGAGGTGAAGTGGCCTCACGAAAAACTCAGTTTGGGTAAACATCAAGATTTTAACTATGCAGAGGCAAATTAAGCCTCAAAACACACATTTAAAGAGATATACAGACGCACAAGTCAGCAGAGCGTGTGATTCTGTGATTTTTCTGAACACAAATGGCACTAAACACATGACTAAAACTTTCTTAAAACATACACTTAAACCAAAAAATGGCCCAAGTTTCAGATGTTCAAATGCCTACAACTTCTACAGCCTAAACTTAAGAACATAATAGGTGTAGAACAAGGCTTGAATTTTCCAAATTTGCCAGAAGTAGGGAGGTACTGAGAAGCTACTATAAGCTGTCTTAAAACAAGAATTTTTACCATAGTGAAAAAAACCCCACTGAAACGCAAAATCCAAACCAGTTTGGGTTTTTGGGTTTGTTTTTTTGTTGTTTTTTTTTTTTGTTGTTGGTTGTTTTTGGTTGTGGATTTTGGGTTTGGTTCATTTGTTGGCTGCATTTTTAAATGACGATCAAGTTGAGGACATCAATACCAAGTACAAAAAAACCCCCTCTCCCCACTCCCTCTCCCGTAAGTAGAAGTAGGATGAGTTACCTCCTCTTGTTGTCCCACTAATCCAACTCTTCTGCAATCCTTTCCTCCCTATATCTAAAGTATAAAACGAGCTCGATCTTGTTTAAAAAGCAGTGACCATCAAGACAGAACACAAAGGCTTACAGCACCGTCAAGACTCAATGGTTGAAACCGTTTCCTCAGTTGCAAGTCGTGCCATCCCCTTACCACTATGTACCTCCCAGAAACAGTACTTTCCCCTTCTCTCACAGAGGAAAATAAATTCTAGATTGGAAGGTAAAAAAGAACGGGGGGCGGGGGGGGTGTTTGAAGCGGGTAAGCAGAAGCCTCAGCTCTGACCACGGAGGCGAACATGAGGTTTATCACTCACGACGCTGCTCCTGGATCCCACGCTGCCACCGGGAAGGCGAACTCAGCCGGGAAAGTCGAGTTTCAGATTGATTTCTGCCCGAGGGAAGGAACCGCAGGGAGATCCTGCCTACGTCAGCTCCCCAGCCACATCCCCCACGGCGCCACACGAGCCTCCCCAGCTCGCGCGCTCCGTTTTGAGATGAAAAACAGCTAAAAAGGAGCTACAAGGCGCTGGCCCAAGGGCACCTCCTACCTGCCAGCTCTGCAGCCTCCTCAGAGGGGGGGGTCAGGCCCCAAGCCCCGGCGGTGGCCGATGACCCTGTGCCCGATCGCGGCTTTGTCTCGGAGCCGCGCGTGCCTCCCGCCCGCCGCCCCGCGAGCGCGTTCATCGCCGCAGCGGGGACCGAAGGCGGAAGCAACCGGCGGGACGCTCGCAGCCCCGGGACCGTTGTCCCGCAGGCGCCGGCACGGCGGGAGACGCGGCCCGGACGCGCCCGCCCTCCCCCGGGCAGCGGAGGGGCCGCCCCGGCCCCGACCCCCGCCCCCCCCCGCCCCGGGCCGCCCTCCCCGCGCCGCGCCGGCGCCTGCGCTCTTGCGCCGCTCGCACTTGCGGTGAGAGCCCGGGGGAAGAGACGCTGCCGGGGCCGCCTCGCCGTCCGGCGGCGGGGCCGGCGCTGCGGCTGCCGCGACACCAGCCCCGGCCCGGGCCGAGGGAGCTGCAGCCCCGCGGCCGGGAGGCCTCTCCCGGCGGGAGCGCCGCTGCGGGGCCCCGGAGGGGAGCGAGGTAACGCGGCGTCCGCCCGCGGGGCCTCCGGTCCCGCTCTCTGCGTCCCTGCCGCCGGGCCCGCTCCCCTTCCCTGGCCGCCCCGTGCCTTCGGAGAGCCGCCTGCCGGGGACGGCCGCGGCGGGGTGGAGGTGAGGGGGTTTCATCTCGGCGCTGCCGGGGGGGGAGGCAGGGAGGGAGGGAGGGAGGGAGGGAGGGAGGGAAGTGCTTGACGGCCCTTGCCGTAACTGCAGACCGTGGGGGCTGGGAGCTGAACTGGGAAGCCGCAGCTTTCGGGACTTGTCACCTTGGCCGTGACGCCGTACTCGAGGTCACCTCGCCGGGAAGCGAGGGAGGGCAGAGCTGAATCGTTGGACTCGGAGATGCGGTTGTGTTTAACTGGAGCAAAATGACAATCAATGCCCCTGGTTGTGCTTTCTTACAGCACGCAGTGGGTTTTCCTTAGGAGAACCCTCGCTGTTGAAAGCTGTGGGAACGGAGCCGATGGTTTTGCATTCAGGTGGCCTCTTAAGTGGCAAATAAATATGTTCCATGGGAAGATAATGTTCTAGCTTTTGGCTTTGTAGGTGAGGTAAAAATTTCAGCTGTTGAGCTGCAGCAGGCACAGTTCTCTGTAGCTTCAGTAATGCCAGTGTCAGTAACCCTTGCTGCTTGTCGGCGTGGGTTTTGAGGGGAGATGGTATTTTACTTGGTATGAAGGACTCAACACTGTTTTACTGTCTGCAGTCACAATTTGATGCTGTGTTGACCATTCGCAGTGTGTTCAGAAGCATTCCTAGCCTCACCTTCCTTCAGAAAAGTCCTCTCTGATGTCTCTGGTGTACCTACTGTTCTACAGTTTCCCAAACCTCAACCCAAATCAAAAGGCAGTACCTAGGAATCGCTCCCTTTTGGGTGGAGTTTCTAAACAGTTTTGTGTGGGTGCCTCCAGCAAAGAAGATAAAAATAGCCATTTCAGTTTCTAGGTGCTTTGCCTGAAGTTTCTGCAAAGCTTTAAGCTCGCTCACATCAATCAGTGAGGCTTTAGAATTATCTCTTGTTTTATTTTGTTTTGTGGTTTTGTTTGGATTTTTTTAAACAACTTTTCCTGTGTCCCTTGAAACAACTCTCCTGGTAGAGGTGGAGGGAGAAGGACTGGGAAGAGTCATGGCTCAGGGGTGACGTAGCCAGGCACGCTGCTGGATGCAAACTCTAACGGACTGAGGCCCGTGGACTGCAATTAGACAGCCCAAACTGCTACAGCCCCCAAAGGTGTTCCTGGTGCTTCTGAGTGTGGCTGTGCTCGAGGCAGGAGTGTTCAGCCTTCCTGTGAACCGCCAGTTGAGCCCTGTGTTTGAGGGTGCTGTAACAGTGGGTAGTATGATGACTTGGGGAACTTTTCTGCCCAGTTAGAATCCCACAACTTTGCAAAGGCAGTAACTTTTGTAATTATGTCTTTTTTTACGAGGTGCTTGGTGGATGAGGAGAAGCTGAGCCTGGAAAGCTGTGGCTGAGCAACCCCGAGGCGATACTTACGGACTGGTCCCACGTGTGGGATTGGAGAGACGGGAGCAGGTCAGTTAACAAACACCTCCATCTCGGGGGGACATGAAACAAGCTTTTTTTGGCAATGAAGGGGGAGAGAAATGGCTAGCTTCATCTAACTAGAGACAGGCTGATTCAAAGTGTGAAAGAGTCTCCTCAAAAACAAAGAACCCTGAAGTAGTGGAGAACTTGCTGTGCTTCAGAAGGTTTGGTTAAAATTTAGGCACTCACGAATAAGAACCTCTAAATACCTGTAGCCTGTGCACGTAAATACAATGTAGACAGAAAAGTTTCTTGGAAAAGCTTTAGACCTCTACCGTGCTTTACCAGTTCAGCAGTGTCAGCAACTGGGGATTTTAAAAGCTCTGATTCTCAGATCAGAGTTCACGGTACAGGTTTCTAGGTGTGCGCTGTGTGTTTTATTCTGGCAGAAGAACAGGCCTGTATGCTGTGACCCCTGGGGTACCTTGTGGGTGTAGCTATCAGTACACCTTCAAGGTGAAGAGTGTGTGCATGTCCAGAGAACCCAGTTATTTCCAGGCCCACCCAGTTTCCTGGAGGATGGTGAGGACTGTGCAAGGACTGAGCTGTGAACGGAAGGAGTTTGCCATCAGCTGAAGTAAGGGTCTGCGGGGTTGTTTTGTGATTAGGAAAGATAATTGGCTGCTGGTCTTCCAGTTCCTCGAGCCCCTTGCTTCTGTCAGGAAAAAGGGCAGCTGTCTGGTACAAGACCAGTTGTGCTGGTGGGTTGCTGGGGAGGTGTTCAAACCAGGGCTCGCTTGCCAAGGGCAACGTCAGGTGGTGAAGAGGGAGACCCCCGGGTCCGAGTTGCCGGGGCCAGGAGCAGCAGTCGGTCTCTGCCCAGACTTCTGGAATGCCGTGGGGACAGGTTTGCTCGTGCCAGGCTGGGGTCTGTTAGATACAGCCTGGGCTCAGCCACGGGGAGTGGAATTTCGGGGTGGGATTACTGTGCAGCACAGGGGGGCACAAATTCCTGTGTTTTCATCTCCCCCTTTAGCGTAAGACTTAAGTTTTTATAC
Source organism: Leptosomus discolor (assembly GCF_034619465.1). Lineage (NCBI taxonomy): Eukaryota > Metazoa > Chordata > Aves > Leptosomiformes > Leptosomidae > Leptosomus > Leptosomus discolor. The sequence goes on from NW_028237807.1 coordinate 132,432, forward strand.
GGTGCTGACTCAGCAGCCTATTTCAGCAGCTTAGAATTAGGAAAGGTTGTTTCACAATTAAAGCCACTGAATTTTGTGCTGCTAGTCAGAAGCTGGAGATGTGAAGTAATTCGAATTCAGATGTTTCATGTGGCTGTAAATGGTTCTTGGGTTGTCACCTGGGGGGTCAGTCTGTGGGCGCGGGGGTGGAGGCGGCACAGCAGGAGGTGTGTTCCTGCGGGGCGGGTGGTGAAAGGGTGAGCGTGCGAGGGGAGACCTCTGGGCGTAGTCACAAGGGAGACTTGTGCAGGACTTGCAAAGTGGGGGTTTTATGGTGGTCCTACGCTAGCGTGGTACAAACTGCCTACAACGGCGGGCACTGGTGCTGCGCTGCAGAAGGGAACGTCCTAACCCCTGGCCCGTGTTGCCCCCGAGACTTCCTCATGTCACATCCCACTTCTTCGTTGCCCCTTCTCCATGGGCTCAGGGTTACAGTCTTCCCATGTCTGAAGTGTGTTTCTGACCGTCAGAACAAATTTCTAATGGGTTTAATATTTAGGAAAATGAATGTAATACTTATTGTAGTTTACTCATGCATTAATTACCGAGTTGGAAAAAAAGCCGTGTTCTTTGAGATGTGAGCCATGTTCAGCGTCCTTGTTGTGATCCATTTTATACTCACATTGTGTAATGCTGACCTTGGGAATGAAGGTATTTCTGCGTGTTTTATTGACTTACATCTTGAAAGTGAGGTGTTGATATGTACGTTAGATGTTAGGCAGGACAAAAACATAATAAAAAAGGACAGTAATGGTATCTTTCCTCTCACCCAGTTATTATGGTAGAGCAGGTTTTTTTTGTTGGGGTTTTTCTTGTTGGTGGGTTGGGTTTTTTTGTATTTAGAATGGTCTGTCTGTTCCCTGTTTAGACACAGAGGCATGTGAGATGTTAAAGCTGTTGTGACCTGATGCATCTACAGCTCCAAATTAAGTGGATGAGTGGGTTAATTGATACAATATTGAAACAGAGGAACCTATTTTATTGTAGTTCTGATTTTGCATACATACGAGATATGATGTAATAATATTTATGCAATGCATGAGTAACTATTCATTATTAAAAACTGTAGAGCCTGAGGTTGTCTGGCAGGTATCAGGCTTTCTGTGTGTGAGGTTAACTCCTTCAGGCTCATTTTCTTTTAAGAAAATGTTTAGGCTCTGCCATATCACGAATGCGGCATCACAAAGTAAAGAGTGAAGTAGTTTAGTTGTCCAGCTGTTAGAAACACAGTAGGAAATCCCTGGCTTCTCAAGCCGTAAACTGTGATATGAGTTTGCATAATACAGGCGTTTCTAATTTGTCTTGGTTAGAGAAGACACTTCACTATAGTCTGCAAAGGAAGTGTGATTTGGTCATTTTCTATCTGTTTCCATGTGAAACTTTTTAATGGCTTTTTTTGCTTTCTATACCTTTAGTGATGATTGCTAATAAGCTTCAAGAACTTCTTATTACATCTGTGGTTTGGTTTTTTTTTAAAAAAAAAAAAGGAGATAAATGTAATTCTGTCTCTTTTCAGAGGTGTTGGACCCACGCAGTCATTGTCAGAAGTCCTGTAGGTGACTTCAGAGAGGCACCTATCCAATTATTTGCTTGAGAGTTGAAATACGGAAGGAAATCAAGTGTAATCGCCTGTGTCCATGCTGACATTTTCTTTGAGGAGAAAGAAATAGCAGAAACAACTTCTAACCTGCTGTACAAGAGAGCGGAGTGTCCTTCCTGTTTGGCTCGCAGGCAGCGCGATGCTTGCCTTCCCTGGAGTTGGTAGGGATCAGAACGCCCCTTTCTCACGGGGTCTGACGTGCGTGTCTTGCCTGCAGGAAGGCGCTCAGCTGCCGGGCTGCCTGCCTGCCAGCCACCCACCCTGCCTGTACAGGCTGCTGCTCCTCTGGCGTGGGGAGCTCTGCACCAGCCTCCGTCTGTGTCAGGCTGGGTGTCCAGGCTGGGCAGCTGCTGGGGAGTCAGGGTCAGCCCAGGCTCCTCGTTCCACCTGCGCAGTGAAGGGGCGGATGGGCAGGTGGAAGCGGCTGATGCGGATGTTCAGAAGCCGAACGTCCAGCAGCGCTGCAGCTCGTGGCTAGTGCCAGCTGTGGGCGCTGGCTCTGAAGCTGCCTACCTAGTCTTTCTGCCTCTTCTTCTGGAGGGGTTGTGCTCAGCGAGGTGTATGAACAAGGCCTGCCAGTGTTCTTCTCTCTGAGGGCTTTTGTGTGCTCCTGTGCTCAGCCATCGGTTTGTAAAGGTTTGCTGGTACAATCTAGGAAGTTAAAGTGGTTTGTGCTGTGGTGGTTGGGGGAAGTGAAACCCTGACTTTTAATTGAAAGTGGTGAAAGGATCAGCTCCTCGAATGGACTGTGCTGGCACTAAGGTTTGACAACTTCTGTAGGTCTTCTGAAGGAGAAATCTCGTTGCATTTGGCAAGACTATGGGCGTCATCTCTTGATGTCCTGCATCTTTACGTAGTAAGAGCTTGAAAGGCAAGGCATCAAACTTTTGTTTGAACCCAAAAATCCGCCTACGATTTTCTGTTGTTCTGTAAAATACAGAGAGTAAAATTTTGACTACAGCAGCAAAGTGAAGTGAAGCACCACTAGAATTCATGTTTGAATGCATCTTAGCTGGTTGAGCCGTTTTATTCCATTTTAGCCCTTCGGTGCTTGGAGCAGACTGGCTTGTCTGTTGACACAGTGACTTGGACAAAAGTGTAATTTCAGAAATGCTGTAATGCTGCTGTGGTGGTAATACAATGAAAGCAGAGTTAAATTCATGCTTTGAGGTGTAAGGTTGTCGGTATTATTTGATGCGGTAGTCTTTGTATCTCTAAAGGAGTCTCACAATGTTGCTGCTTATATATAGAAACAATAGCTTGTAATTCACTAGACAATGCTGAACTATGAAACAAAATTTTGTTACCTTCTAAGGCAGTATTTCCTTTCAACACACAAAAAAAACCCTTTGAGAAATTGCAAGGCCTGTTTATTAGAGTAAAATCATAATGAAAATGGGGTTTTCTGTTTACATACGGCCTTTTGTTTAGTTGGTGATTCTTGAATTGTTCTTGTTGCTAACTTGTGGTGTATGGAGGTATCAAAGTTTTGATTTATTTCCTACCAGCTCTTGGCCATTTCAAGCTCTTGAGTCTTTCCTCAAGATTTCCGTGACTGCTTCAAAATGACTATGTGACTGTTCAGTTGGGCGTTTCTGTCAGGTGCTTATTCAGCTGCAGGAAGACAGAACCAAGCTGTAAATCCAGCCGTAAAGAAATCAGGGGGAGACTAGATGTCATGTTAGGGGAGACATTAACAAACGAGCCGACGTTGCTAAATTACTGCTTTGCTTAACAAGCCTGAGTGCAAAGCAGCTGAGGACACTGAGAGTAAACAGCATACAAGATACCTGTTGGGGTGTGATGAGTGTTGTAAAACAGATAGGTGAAGTGTTTTTAAAAATCAGAATTCTGATTTGAGGCTGCTACGTGACAAATTTTACAGAAATAGGTACACGTTTTAAAATTGCATTTGAAGGGTGTTAGCCTGAGAAATGTGTGTTCAGTTGACAGGAGGGCCTTTGGAGAAGGCAGATTAGGAATTTACCTAAGAGAAAGCAACGTGTAATTTGAGGAATATTATAACTGCTGTCCTTAACTGCCACCTTATGTATTTGTTTCTTTTTGAAGGGTTTTGTGTTTTACATTATGAAATCACTGATCCAAGAATGAATCTTACTTCAGGGCAGCACAAACACTCAGCCAAAGAGGAGGATGTTCTGAAGTCACTCTTGCGTGCTTTTGATGGCGAGTTTTTCTGAGGCTAGGTGTGATTCAGAGTAGGGGTTTGCAGTCAGCAAAATCTGAATGCATTTCAGGTAGGTGTCTAAGTTTGGTGGCTTCTCCTTGGTTTTCTGAGAGGGGAAAAAAGCAGAGGCAAGTGCTCCAGCTCTAATCCGTCTCCCTTCTAGCAGCAGTAGCTCTGGTCTGGCTCAGTGAGGGGGCCTGCTTCTCTTCTTTCCTCTGTTCTTCCCTTCCCTCCCCTGGGCTGTGTATCTGATGCCATCCAAGTGTCTGTCTCTCCTCCACTGCTGCTCACTTGAGAAGGAATGAGCTCATGGCAGGAACTCGCTGCTTTCTACACTCAGCACGGGAGTAACTTTTCGTTTCCCACAGTGCTCCTGCCCCGTAGCCTCCTTGGTTCACTGTCCCAGTGCTCACGGCCCGGCATCGTTCCAGTTGCTGTCACTTCCCGTGTTCCGTTCTTCAGAAGTGGGCACTTCTTGTCCACAGCCTTCCAGTCCCTTCTGCGGTTTCATAGGGAGGGGCTGAGGCTGCAAAGCGGATACAGGCATTGTGGTGCGGCTTATGCCTCTGCCTTCCTTGCTCACACCCTCTCCCAAACTACCCCAGCGTCCAGCTCCGGACAGGGGGTTATACTGCGGGCTGCAGCGTGGCCTCGCAGATTGTCGGCATCGTACAGTGTAGCTCCGCTTCCAGCACACCATTTCTGCGCCTCGCACGGGCAGGCTTCTCGTGCTTCTGAAGAGCTCTTTGGAAAACAGTCTCCTGTCCTTTTGTTTCTCTTTTTTCTCCAGAGGTTTATAGCTTCTGTGAGCTGTGAATAGGGCTGGAGTAGGACTGAGGAATTGGAGACCGTGTAGTTATTCTGAGATTGTTTTCAGTGTTGGAATTTTGTCAGTGATGAGATGGGAGGTCATTAGCCTCTACCTTCCCTGGTTCTTAAAAGGATGTGTTGTCTGGTGTGTCATGGGGGTGTTTTTGAAGAACCTTCTCCGTTTTGGGGGCGTTTGTTCCATACTTTGTATAGATTGCCTGCTGAGCTGTTTGAGCAATGAGAGGCTGCCTGAATAGACTGCGAGATTCAGCTCTGCTGGCATGAAACTCGTTCAGTAGCAAATTTAGTACCCATCTGTGGTACCGTATATACAGCTTGCTTTAGTTCTGTTTCTTGAATAAACCTTAAAATACTGTGACAAAATCGGTGTTCTAGAATGCAGATATTGCTTTCATAACCGTTCTTCGGTTTGCCACTGTGGGTCACCTCTTGATCAAGTCACTGAATATAGTTGTGCTTTTGTAATTGAACAAGAAAACCACATGTATAACTGACACTGCATGCTTAGAACTCCATCAGCTGCAGACTTCAAAGCGTTTCACAAAGTAGCTGCATCTATACTGGGTCTAACATATAACTTGGGACTGATGTTTATGATCAGTGCCCCTGGAAGCAGGCTAACAGCTTATGTCTCTCAGCTACAACTTCCAGTTCTGTCACATACTTCTTAAGGGTGCTCTTTGGCTGCTTGTTGAAACATCTTCTTTTTCAGGGTGTAAAGTGAACCTCCTCAAAATAACATGCTGGCCTGAAAACAGTTGTCTGTCTTATGTTGTCTCTCTCTGTACAGCCTGTTTGTGTGTCCGGGTGAACACAGTCGCATCCAAATGGTGTGGAAAGGTTGCCAAGTAGCTGTCTTGAAGTTGATGACCCTGCAGCTGTAAAAGTTACTGGCAGGTTTTGGCGCTGTTAGTGAAAACTGATTTAGATTTGAAAAGCAGAAGAAAAGAAAGATATTAACTCCAGAGACCATGTCAGCTTGGGTTTGTTCCTCAGTGACAGGTTCTTTTCCTGAAACTTGCAGAGAAAGTAGGAGCAGACCCTGCTTATTTCCATCCCAGTTGTGCCTCTGTGCTGTTTGCTGCCTAAACCAGTGTGTGCTACAGCAAGGCTGTATGTCCTGTTTCAGGTGCAATATCAGTACGCGGTACCCAGTGGGAATGTTGAAAGGGCTGTGGGATGTTGCAGCTAATCCATAATGCTTGGCATTGCTCCTCAGGGGAGGTTTGCAATACAAGTTTTCTGAGTTGTGTATGATGAGATGTACAATGAGTCTTTCCTTTTGTGTTTGAAACTGCCGAGGTGGGTTTCTGTGTAGCACAGTTCTGGTTAAGCAGTGGGAACTGGAAACTGATTCGGGCCTCACTTCTGCGGGTCCTGCCTTCAGATCAGTAATGAACACATTTTTATTGCTGCCACCCCTATTATATTTGTCATCCAGTGGAGGAGGTTGTTTTCTGGAGTTCTCGATACAGCAGCTTTTGTATTTCCTTTTAAAAAGCTGTATGTTTAACCTAGCTAAAATGTTACAAAAGACTTTCATCACAGATGAATCTTCCTTCATGTTCTTGTGTGGTTTTATCCATTGACCTTTAAGCAAACGGTTTTGTGGCATTCACATTTGTAAGCAGTGAAACCCAGTGTAGTGTCTCTAGGAAACTGAGAGAGATTACAGGCAGTTTCTTACATTGAGGTAAAATGAAGTTGGTTTTATAAATACTTGGTATCAACTATTTTGACTTCTGGGCTGTTTGAATTAGCTTTGTAGTACTGAGGCTTAATCATCTTTACTGTTAGGTGTAAATAGCAGCAGGAAAACCAACCCAGTTCTGCTGCGAGTATTATCTGTTCCTCTGTTTCCTACCACAGAAGTGGGTTTTTTACCCTCAGATTAATGTTCAGGTTGGAAGGGACCTCTAGAGATCATTTAGTTAGTCCGAGCACCCTGCTCCCATCAGGGTCACCTAGACTAGCTCCAGGGATGGAAACGCCACAACCTGTCTGGGTAAGTTCCAGTGTTTGACCACCCTCATAGAAAAACAAAACAAACAGCAAGAGGGGGGAAAAAAAAAAAAAGAAAAGAAAGAAAGAAACCAAACCCACCCCAAACTTCCTTTTTAAGTTTCTTGTGTTTCCAGTTGTGCCTGTTGCCTCTTGTCCGTTCACTGGGCACCACTTGGGTGAGTCAGACCCACTCTTTTTTACTGCTTCCCATCAGGTTTTTATACGCATCGATAAGATTCTTTCCCGCCACCCCCCGTCCTTCTTGAGGCTACAAAATCCTGGCTCACACAGCCTTCCCTTGTATGCCCGATGCTCCAAGCCCTTCATCGGGCTCCAGTATGTCCGTGTTTGCCTTGTACTGGGGAGCCTAGACCTGGGCCCAGCACTCCAGATGTGTCTCACCAGTGCTGAGCAGAGGGAAAGGGTCACGTCCCTCGACCTGCTGGTGCTCTTCCTAATGCAGCCCGGGACACTGTTGGCCGCCTTTGTGGCCGAGGCGCGTTGCTGGCTGCTTCACCCAGGACCCCGGGTCCTGTTCTGCAGAGCTGCTTTCCAGACAGTCTGCCTCCAGCCCGCAGTGAGGGACGGGGTTATTCCTCCCCGCGTGAGGACTTTGCATTTCCCCTTGTAGGGCTTCAGGAGATTCCTCTCTGCCCGTTTCTCTGGCCTGCCGAGGTCCTGCTGAATGTCAGCACAACCCTCTGGTGTGTAAGGCACTCCTCCAAATGTTATCATCTGCAGACCTGCTGAGGGTACACCTGTTCGCTGTCCAGGCCGCTAATGAAGGTGTTCAGCAATATTGGCCTCAGTGTTGACCTCTGAAGCACCACTAGTGACTGGCCTCTGTGTTGCATTACCACAAGGCTGCTTCTCCTCACTTCAGTTTCATTTCTCTCTCCGCTGCATAACAGCCAAATCTGGTTTAGAGCTCTCCAGGGTGTGTTTTGTTGTTACCTCTTCCTTTTTTTAACATGCCGTCCTCTGGGGTGAACGTGTACGTGATGCATTTCATTTCTGATTACAGCAAGGCTTGTTTTGTAGCTTTTAGAAAACTTTCATGTAGATATCTTGGATATGGTATGACTAAAGTAATAGTGACAAATCCTGAGTCTGTATTTTCTGATTTTTGATGGTATGTATTACCTGAACAGAAAACATAGGAATGATCTAAAATAACTGAATATAAGTCGTCATTTGACTAAGAAGGTGTTCTGTACCAGAAATACAGTTTTAAATTGTCCCATGTTTTCTTTACTTCAGAAGAGTGGCATATGTTGTGTATAAAGTAATTTAACTTGCCATGGTAATTCAGGTCATTCTTTATTATGTTTTTTTTTAATGGATGCTTCTTAAGGAATTTGTGCATTCACATGTATGTTTGTGAACCTGCAATGCCCATGCAGAGATGGATTTAGTACCTTTACAGTCTAGATTTCTGTTTTGAGTCTGGTGCTTGAAACACCCCCAAAACCCACCAACAAAACCGCCCACCATAGGATAGATGGGAAGAACAGACTAAAGCTCTGCTAAGGATTTAGAGGTTGTGCCAGCATGTCAGGTTTTGGTGAGCTTGTGTTCTTATGCCAGCAGTTGGAAACCTAATCAAGGAAATAAATAGTCGTTTTTAACCACAGCTATATTAAAGATGAAAGACTTAAGAACAGAAACGAGTTGTTTTAGACAGTGTAATGGTGGATAGTCCTCACTCCGAAAGAATTCTGTTCTCTATAAAAGGAGGAGTTAAAAGGTGTAGGAAGAGTGATATGTTACGAAAACAGATGGCATGGCAATATTGTTAGTCGTCATTTTGAAGTGAAATTTTGTAGGAGGGATTGCCCGAGTGGACAAACAGGAGGAGGGGAGGATGTGTTGAAAGGAAGGCTGGGAGTGGAAAGGGAGATGCAGAGCATGTGAGGTGAGCTGGGGGGGAGGGTGGGGGTGGCTGGAGGAAGAGAGTGCTGAGAGCCAGGGCTGCAGAAAATGCTGACGTGGGAGTTGCAACAACAGGGACCAGTGATCCAAGGTGCTCCCTTTTGGTTTCGCTTGCTTTGGTTCACGGGGCTGACTCATCCCCTGGAATTTCTTATCTCCAGACTTGTGGAAGTAGATGAAGTGTTAGGGGAGGTTGATTGCTCTTTACAGTGGGAGAGGAGAGAAGAACAAAGTCCCCCTGGCTGAGAAGTGTCCAAGAGGTGTTGAACATAGTGGAGAACTACAGTGTTCTCGTGAGCACTGTGCAGTTTGTGAGCACGTTTTGTGTTGCCTGCTTTCGTGAAAATTTGGGTGGTTATATTTAGGCTAAGGGATGTGAAAATGTAAATAAAATGAATTCCAGATATCTAGTGTTCATCTTCCCCGTGTATCAGCAGAAATAAACTAAAACCAGCCAGACTTCAAGCCTGACTGCAGGGTGATGCGTGCACAAGAAAATACTTTTGCTGGCGGAGAAAGCTTGGTGGAGCTGCCTAATCTAGGTGCCTATGTGGCAGATTTAAAAAACAGAACAAAACACAAACACAGTGAGAAACAGGTCACTTCTTCAACTGATCATCTCTTCTTTAGGCTCAGGGGGCTTTCTGTAGCCTGTTTGTTTGTCATGTTCTTCAGTTGCTTCCATAAATACCTTACTTGTTTTGTGGGAGCTTGAGTTGTTGAAAGAAAACCTTAGCAACATCTGATTCTTTCCAAGGTAGTCTTCGGCTTTTTCAGAATGTCATTCTCTTGTGGAAACCACTAGCAATGCGATATTTTAATTTTATTAATAATCTGGTTTCTGTCAATAGTCATCTGTCTCGTAGTAAACCATTTAATTTCACTGGATGTTTGAATTCTGTAGTTTCTAAAGGTTGAGCGGTTCCATTTTTTTACTTGTAGTACCCTCATGACCAGGGACTTGGTATTTTGATAGCAGAACATTGACGGCGAGAGGCCGAAGCTTATACATTTGACAATAAAGTTGTGGAGATAAAATGGTGATGGAAAAGTAACAGTAGATCAGAGTGGCGTTGGCCAAAGACCCTTTAGTAAGAAGTTGGTTTAGGAGAAACCTTGGCGACTAAGATTGCAGCGTAATGCTTTGATTATCTGAAGATAGATAATTTGGTGTAGAAGGGTCAGGAGAAGCACAAGTAATGCTTAAAACTGAGTAGTACAAAACTTTGGCCGTTTTTACAGCTGCTTTGCAGCAGCCATCAGTTGAAACTGGAAGCTTGGTCATGCAGTTGAATCTGCACCTGCCTCGAAGGTGGATGGCTGAGTTTTCAAATCCAGTAGCTTGCATTATTTTTCTTTTATGTTTCGTTAATAATCCTAGATGTTTTGTGGTGTGCAATAGTGAACAGGAGTTTCCTAGTGCGAGGGTTTGATGCAGCAGCCGTCACACGGCGTAAATGTTGCTTTCTGAAGCCGTCTGATTTCATTGGGCTTGTTTGGACAAAGGCACGGTGTGGCTATTTGTGAGTGCCTTTAGACTAGAAAGTCACTTAGAATTGTGGGGCAGGGGGAAGCAGAGGGGAAAGCCTGATGCGATTTATTTGCTGAGCTGAGGAGGGCTGGGGGGTGTTTTGGTTCGGGTTTTTTCTTCGGGAGGTCAACTCAGTGTGTTGTCCTCAAATGACTGAGTTCTTTGTTAGCCCTAATGGAGGTTTGAGCTGTTCTGGAGCTGAAAGTAGTTTACTGTTTCAGAGTATTTTGTGAGCTGCCTGTGGATGCTGCGATGAGTAACTAAAGAAGGGCAGGGGATTTTCTACGAGTTGTGTGTCCTGAAATGCTGCACACACTGAAGCTCTGCAGAGGAATTCTGCTGTTTCAGCTCCTCAAACCAGGGTACTGCTAGCACTAGAGGTAGTGTATTCATGTGAGGATTATGTTCTGGAGTTGTCTGTGTTAACAGAGACCTTGATCCCTGGCTATTGACCAGTAGCAGCCACAATAACAGGATGAATGTGTCAAAAATGTCACATTTAAATATTTTTGTTAGCTCGCTGCTGTTGTAGGAAATCATGTATTAGATCTATCTTTTTGTTTTAAGACAGTTTCTTAATAGTTGAGACATGATTAAAATTTCAAGGGGCAATCCTTCCGTTGGGTGCAAGGAAGTTTGTCAGGAGATGATCTGCCTGGTGTGGCTCCATAACATCGAGAACTTGGTTTTTCAAAAGTATAGAATGATCACAATTCCTATAAAATCAGTGTATGTCTGGCTGCCTCCAGGAGTTCCACCCTTAATCCTTTTTTCCTAGAAATACGCTACAAATGTTTTTAGTTAGAAACAATAATTGGAGCCCTGCATTTTTCTAATGCATAATTGTCAAGGAGAGTTACTTATTTGTAGGAGAGAAGCAGCAGAACCCACGGTCTCATTTGTGAGTTGTGTATGGGCTTAAGTTTTTAGTTCTTCAGGATGGTAACTTTGAAGTGATTGCTGTTGTTCATGCAGTCATAACTTCAGGGTTTTGTCTCCCCCACAACTCCCCAGTTCATGTCCTGAGCAGAGTTTTGTACCTCAAGACCTGAAAACCTCCTAATAGCAAGAGTAATCAAAAGGCTTGCCGTGTCAAACCACTGCCCTTTTAAGCAATATCTCTGTTGTTGGGTGCTTTTACTGGAGTTATTTGAAATTGGATTAAACTCTCGCCAGAGGATGATTCCTTCACGTTGGCCTTTCCAGACTGTGTTCAGATTGAAAGCTGAGAATTGTGTGCAGAACCTTTGCAAAGGCTCTTGATTTTTTTCTTGCTTTTAATTCTACTCCTGCAAAGAAATTGTTTTCAGTGTTTATCGCACATACAGACTTCCTGACTGCATTTGTGTCTGAGTGCCACGTGTGCAGTTAGCAAATGATTTTTAAAAATTTAAAATATTTGAGCAATTCTTAATTTGGTATTTTAGATGTGGAATATAGAGCGAGGGATTGGATGACCTGTACAGGGTCGCGAGGGATTTGAAGGGGGGTTCGTCCTCCTTTTCTTGCCTTTAGGTGCCTTAATCACAAGACCATCATTTAAGATAACAGTGTGCAGCAGTGCTTCTAAGAAACCCTCACCAGATCTGTGCCTTTGTGCTGTAACGCTGTGTGCAGATTTGTACAGCTAAACTGATGGGCAATAGACTGGAAACAGGCGCTGTAGAATTGCATTGAAAAGTCATCAAACCAAAGGTGTTATTAAAAGGTTGTATTTTGAGGGCAGCCAAAGATGTCTGTGCTCATCAATTTCAGCTTGATTTCATTAAAGTTTATGCTTTTTTCATCATGTGTTAAGAACAACTTTGAGTATTCTGTACTGGTAAATGATTTCCAAGACTCACAGCATAGCATTTTGGTTTTTGAAGACTAAAGTTTTGACTGTGCTGTGTCTTGTAATGGTTTTGAACCGTATTCAGATACAAGTCTGCATACGTGCTGGTGCACTTCCACTTTCTGCAAGAACTGTTGGAAGGAGAGTCCCTGACACAGCTTAGCTCACACAGTTCCTTTCTTTTTTTTAAAAAAAAAAAAAAAGCCAAACAAAGCCAAGCCAAACCCTGGACAGGGAAACTTGGCAGACAGTCATACTGGAAAATAATAAACAGGCCTCTGCCAGGAGTGTTTGAAGTTGTTACGTTTGTCTGGTCGGGACTCGTAGCTGCTTAGAAATCTCTGAATAGCAACAGAGGAGGCAGAGGAACAATTTTTCTACAGGCATAGGGTTGAAATGATTCTTATTTGGAAGTCTGCCTTTGTCATCAAAGAGCTAGAAATATAGTGGGTTTTTCTCTTAAAGGTGGTTTTTGTTTTGTTTTTTTTTTCTGAAGAAATGAATATGAAGTTTGCTGGAGCATTCATTTTAGAACAGGACAGTGCAGAAACACCCCAGTGACACTGCTGAATGAGTTTCTGACCAAAGCCACGACAAAATAAATAGCCTGACCTGTGGTTTTAGATCTCAAGGTCTTCTGGTGGTTTCGATGGCAATTCTTTTCTGCTTTTCCTAGAAATAAAGGAATTCTTTGTGTCTTAAAGGGCTAGAGCCCCAGGGATTTGAATGGCCAGCTTCTCTGTAGAGTTGCACAAGCCTTAGTCTTACTTTCCGTCAATAGGAGGTTTTCAGGTGGTTGTCCCAGCCCCAGCCATCGCTATTAATACTATGCTGTGGCAGTCACCTGTGTGAGAAGTTCCTGTTGGTTTGTGCTTTGCTCTCAATGCACTTTGTGTTTATTTTACTTTTGATATACTCAAGTTAATTGGCCAGGACTTGCAGTAATCAGTCAAGTGTTGGCCTTAACTATGCAAAAGACTTTTAAAGCACAGATTTTTATTCCTGGTTACAGTCTGTTTATTTCAGTTGTCCCAAGTGTTGGAATGACCACTGGAAGAGTAAGTGTTGACTGAAGAGCAGTCTGATGGTTAGGGTGTGAGAGTTCAGAGTTTGGTTTTTCCATCAATTTCTACTGAGGCTTTGGAAAATGCTTCTAATATCGATAAAAATGTCAAATGAAGTAAAGTCCTAATTTATAATTTGGCACAGTGCTGCACTGGTAATCTGATCTGAATGATTTGAATCTACTTTATAGCATTTTCCCTTCTTGGTCTAATTACAAATGAAAAATAGATCCTTTTCTTCATCGTCCTGAACTTTGCTCTCAACACTTCCAGGTTCTTTTGTTCTGGATGCCTGAACAAGTTTGTGTGTGTCAGTTCTTTCTTAAACTCATTGTTAGTAACCTCATCGTTATTGTTCAAAGGATTGAATGAAACCTTTCTCTCAAAAGGACCAGAAGCCAGGACAGTAAAATAATAAAATTGTCTAGAACAAAAATGATGCCATTAGTACTGGAAATAAAATGCAAACACTTCCAAATCTGAAACACGAGAACGGGAATAGTTGTGTTCTGTGATACTGGTGTTCACAGAGAGTTTTCCAGTCTCAAACTAGAGCCTCTAGTTAAGTAGTACTCTGACTGCTTTACAAAACTGAATGCGTCCTGACAACCTTTTTATTTTGAGTGAGAGACAGTTGCAACTTTATAGTTCAACAGCCCCAAAACATTTTACTAGTTAGTGATCTTTGTGGACTGTGAGTTCACTGCAGCGATAACTCTCCAACCGACCTCGGGGACAAAAAACTTGGAGGTATGATTTGTCAGTGTACTTCTGAACTTGTACAACTTCTTGATCTGTCTCCTGACACTGGATGATTAGCATGAAGTTGTTGCACGGCTTCAGAAAGACAGCCTGTCTTTTCAGTTCTTGGAAATGTCAGTGATAGTTTCTGAGGAAGACTTAAGTGCTCTTTTGAGGTGTGTCTTCACTAAGCAATGAGCAGTAGGGCTGTTGCAAAGTGTATCACACCGTTGACGTTAACACCCTGCGTGCTTTCGGATCTGGTCACGTCCAGTGACTTTAGGAAAAGTCATAGCTTGGCGTTCAAGTGCATTCCTTACTCAAGCTTGTCATGACGGGGCACGTAAGCTGACATAATGTGCCGGTAAAAGCTCTTAGAGCATCTCACTACAAAAAGTAGAATATACCACTAGAGGCACATGGCTGAACAAAACCAGTATGGAAGGTGCAGAATCACTGAATGGTGTTTTACAAGGTTCACCTGGGTCTTCAGATTTGGTTGTTAATCTTTGGAGTTCTTCATAGGGTAACCAGCTGCAAGGGTATCTAAACACACGGGTCTGTTTTGAAAGAGATCGAGACAATCACTTCTCTGACAATGAACAGGAAAATATATTCAGTAGCTTCTAGTCCTCTCTTTTTTTCTTTTAGGGCTAGCTTCTACTATGCCAGTAGCTGTAGCATGGGAAAACAATGGTTTGGGCAGATTACCATGTGTGTATTCTGCCATCAGCGGAAAAAAAAAGACCTAATTAATGCTTATTTCTGTAAGCCCTTGGGTAAAAAGCAATAAAACCACTACAGAAAACCAACTAGTAGGGAATAAACTGGCTTCAAATGTTTACTTTGTAATAACTTCATCAGAAGTTATATTCATATGCATAAAATGCATAAAACTACCTCTCATGGCTAATCTATAGTGTTATCCCCAAGTTTTACCTGTTACTGTGATAAGGAGACTTTGTCCTGTTCACTTACAAAGTGTACAGTGTCCTGGGAGTTAAATGGATTGTATTTTGTTTAGTTTTATCCCCTCTCCATTGCACCTTCCTTTGGCAACTATTTAGTCCAAAAAGTCTCCAGTGTGCTTTATGGGTTTTGTTTTTTTCCAGATCTGTACTACCCCGGCTTTTGTACAGAAACCCTTAGTCCCCATGGACCTTTGAGTAACGCAGTGAGATGTCTGTGTTTTGTTTGGATGTTGTTATTTCAGGTGTCAGGTTGTACTGAGGAGCTTAAGGAAGTCCTCTGGGTATCTTAAATGTGGGAAGTCCTCTGTTCTTTATTAAAGCTCTGTTATTAAATATGGAGCCTTTAAACAGATAACAGATAAAAAGCGAGGACTTACTTTGATCCGACTAAATGATGATGATGGTGGCTATTATTTTTTTTCTCAGTGCATTGGAAATGCAAGTTCTCTTCCATTCTTTAAGCAGTCCTGTTGCTTTTGATGATCCATTCCACTCAAAGGCTTAATACAGTAAGATTTGAAATATTTGTAGTGAACTTGTGTAGCTATTTGATTCCTTTTTCTGAACATGGTGATCAGTAGCCATAAATTTTCACAACCTGAATCAATGAAGTTCTGTTGGTGGAACTTTGTGTGCAGATTTGTGTAATACATGCTGTTCCTTGCCATCTTCAATTTAAGCAGGATTTTGTGTAAAGCCAAACTTCTTAGAATAATAGCAGCAATCCCAGGGGACATAAAAGAAAGTATCTTGGGAACAGAGGTAGACCTGTGTTTTTGATTTTGTTTTCAAATGAGAACCAGTTCTGTAGTTGTAGTTGCCAGGAAACATTCAACACCAAAACCAAGTCAATCCAGTAACACACTGTCTGCTTGAGCTGTCAGAGAGCTTAAAACAATAGCTCTGAGGTATGAACTGACCCATTCTTAAAACTGTGCCAGTAGTGATCATAGAATCATGGAATCATTAGGCTGGAGTAGACCTCTAAGATCATCAAGTCCAACCGTTGACCTAACACCACCATGTGCACTAAACCATGTCTAGAAGCACTACATCAATACGTTTTTTGAACACCTCCAAGGCTGGTGACTCCACCACTTCCCTCGGCAGCCTGTCCCAATGCTGGATAACCCTTTCGGTAAAGAAATTTATCCTGATGTCCAATCTAAACCTCCCCTGGCGCAACATAGAAGAATCATTTTGGTTGGAAAAGACCTTTAAGATCATCAGGTCCAACCGTTATCCTAACACTACCAAGCCCGCCACTAAACCAGGACCCTGAGCACCACATGGGTACGTCTTTGAACACCTCCAGGGATGGTGACTCCACCACCTCCCTGGGCAGCCTGTTCCAATGTCTGACCACTCTTTCAGTAAAGAAAATTTTCCTCATGTCCAATCTAAACCTCCCCTGGCACAACTTGAGGCCATTTCCTCTTGTCCTATGGCTTGTCACTTGGGACAAGAGACCGACCCCACCTCACTCCACCCTCCTTTCAGGCAGTTGCAGAGAGCAGTAAGGTCTCCCCTCAGCCTCCTCTTCTCCAGACTAAACCACCCCAGCTCCCTCAGCTGCTCCCCATCAGACCTGTTCTCCAGAGCCCTCACCAGCTTCGCTGCCCTTCTCTGGACACGCTCCAGCACCTCCGTGTCTGTCTTGTCCTGAGGGGCCCAAAACCGCACCCAGCATTCGAGGGGCGGCCTCACCAGTGCCCAGTACAGGGGCACGATCACCTCCCTGCTCCTGCTGGCCAGGCCATGGCTGACACAGGCCAGGATGCTGTTGGCCGCCTTGCCCACCTGGGCACACTGCCGGCTCACGTTCAGCCGCCTGTCGACCAGCACCCCCAGGTCCCTCTCTGCCGGGCAGCTTCCCAGCCACTCCTCCCCAGCCTGTAGCGCTGCTGGGGGTTGTTGTGGCCAAAGTGCAGGATCTGGCACTTGACCTTGTTGCAACTCGTGGAACTGGCCTTGGCCCAGCAATCCAGCCTGTCCAGATCCCTCTGTAGAGCTTCCCTGCCCTCGAGCAGATCGACGCTCCCACCCAACGTGGTGTCATCTGCAAGCTCCCTGCAGGAGCACTCGATCCCCTCATCCAGCTCATCCATCAAGATGTGACACCAGAGCGGTCCCAATGCTGAGCCCTGGGGGACACCCCTTGTGACCGGCCGCCAGCTGGATTGAACTCCCTTCACCACCACTCTCTGTGCTTGGCCATCCAGCCAGTTTTTAGCCCAGCTTGGAGTGATGATCGGAAATGTCCGAGTACTTTACTGTGTCACTGTTCATTGAGATAGAAAGTAGGACCATATCTATATACATCTTGCATTCTGAAAAATGTAGAGCCCAGACAGGCTGATAGAGTCAATAAAATGAGTAAAAGAACAGGTGTAGGTGGATATTAAACTAAACAGCTGCAAAGTCTTAGATTTGGAATTGTTTTTTCTGAAGTAAGTATTGTAAAACTTTAGACTTACTGCTATAATTATTGTCAATTCAGGATGCTTCAGTTGCAGGGCGTACACATGTTAATTGGTGATGTTTAATAGTATTTATTGCCTTGAAGAAAAACTACCTTCACTTACCTTTTCTTTTGCTTCTTTGTTGTTGGGCTTAAGGTTAACTGTGATTGGACGGCTTGAACACTTGTCAGAATACCTTTGTGTAGAAACTGGAGTCAAATAAAAAAATCCAAAGCCAACTGAAAGACTAGACGAGGTCATAGGCTTTGAGCAGGGAGGTTGGACTAGATGGTCTCCAGAAGCTCCTTCCAACCTCGACTGTTCTGTCAATCTGTTCTGTGACAGAAGAATTGCATTTAATAAACCTGCCTTAACATAGGTTTATCCAACTAGTTTGTATTTCAGATTTTGTTCCTTGTTTTGTTGAAATTTTTTAACTCATTCTGTTGTCTTCAATGACAAGAAGGAATACCTGAGTCATTTCCACGTAGTAGAAATTAATGGAATCAAAACTAAACCCAAGTTTTCAGCTCTTCCTCAGTGTTGAATGAATATAATTGATCTGTTTGAGAAAACCAAAGTGAAGTTACTTGTTCTGCACCTGCTTGGGAGAGATGGTCTCTGTCACAAGCTGGATTTAGAAAAACTCTGTAATTCTAGGCTGCTTGCTTTTCCATTTCCATGGTTTGATTTTCTTTACGAAGGTTTGTGTTAGACATGGTTTCCTTAACATTTAAAAGCATTTAATTGGATTGATGTTAATGGCTTACAGCAAACATAAACCTCAGTGTAAGTTGTTACACATTCAAATTGGATCATTAAGAGGTTTCCTTTAAAAGGAAAGGGTTTGTTTGCAAGTTGCTGAAGTGGAAACAGTTTAGGTTTATGGCTGTCTCCTAATATGACCCTATCAAAAAGTTTTACTCGTTTTGTGGTGTTCAGTTGCTGAGGGTTTTTTGGTATCCGTTTTCCAAGAGGGAAATGGTGACAGTTAAGTGTTTGGATAAAGGACCGGGATTTTACCTGGATGAAATTCAGGGATAAATTCAGTACAGCTGACAGAGCTGCACTCGGGTTGCTCCTGCTGATGGACTGCAGCTGCTGCCCTCAGGCATTACAACCTGCTAAGAACTGTCTGAGTGTGAGGAGAGACATACTATTAAGTCAGTAAGTGATGAAATAATCTTCAGCCATAGAAGAAAGGGAAACAGGCAACGCTTAGTTGCATAGTTCAGGTTGAGTTACATTTTATTACGGGCGTTTCACAGCTCACTTAGCATGCAGAGTATCCCTGCAGCAGGGTTACGTTTGTCAGGTCTGGTGGTTGCAGTGAGCACCAAAGAATTCTAAACTAGGAATACTTCAACACAAGTGAAAATTAAAAATAAATAAATAAAAAAAAATCTGAGTTTGACAGTGCTCTTTTATTCCTGCAGGTGAAACTTTTTAGAATGCAGACATTTCAACTGGAGTGCTCCTTGTTTGAACGCACACCCCCACGGGCTGTAACCAACATACATCTGGATAAAATGTACGTAGTTACAGATGTTATCGGTTTTAATATACAATGTGTCTTGTGTCCAATTTGAGGGGTTTCGAGCTCTGTGATACAAATTAATTCTTGCATGCTTTTGCACATGTGTTTTTGGTATTGTTATTGATGCATTTCTATGTTTGTATTCTTCTACTGTTTGTTTTATAGCAGCTTTATTGTTCTTTAGCCATGTGCCATGAAGTATAAGCATACTGGCTCTTTCTGGCTTGGTGAACAACAGTATTCGTTCTAGCTGTAATAAAATTAATGAAAGTAATTTATTGAGAGTAGGGGCCACAGAAGAGCTGCTTGGTGATTTTTTTTTTTTTTTTTTTTTTTTTAAATCCTGAGGGCAATGTACAGAATTCAAAGTAGAAGTTTTCTGATAACTCGGAGCATGTCTTTCACTTATGTGCTTTCACTTGTTTTGAGTTATGTGGCTGCTGAGTAAGAGCTGGAGTTTGATTTTTAGAAAAGTTTAATGACTTTTGGTTTTTCATCCCTTTAAAGAACATAAATATTTCACATGAGAAGCTACGGGTTATAATATTTCTTTATAATTGACGGTGAAATTAGTTTGTATCGGCAATGTATAATGTTGATAGAATTCACCATTATAGCAAGACAGAGAGCTGCAGAAAGTCAAACAGTGCAGCAGTCATCCATAGGTATGTAAATCACTTGACAGAGTTTGGGTATTCGAACAAAGGGGGATGTTGTTTGTGAGAACAAAGAATGTAAGCAGTGTCCCTGGGGTAGAAAACAGTGACTGTGAAGAGAATTTGGGGACGTTGCAGACAAGCAGCTCAATGAATATCAGAGTGATGCTGAAAGAGCTGATGTCGTTTCTGGTTACATTAATAACAGGCGAATGCTGAGGAGGTTGAAGGTAGCGTTTGTGAAACAGATGGGATCAGCACTGTGTCCGACTCCTGCTCCAATGTATTTTAAATTATTTTGAAAAAATAGAGAAGGCTCAGAAGAGAGCCCAAAGATGCACTTTGCTCCTCTGGAGGATAATAAGATATATTTTTGTTAGGTTGTGTTAGGAGCTTGTGAAGAAGTGATGAGAAGTTGTAGTCTACTGAAGAAAACCGTGGAAAGAACAAACAACAGCTCAAACAAATATTTAAGCAAAGAAGAGTTTTGGAGAGGGGGTCTGAAGTGGTTTTGAACTGCCTGTTAAAGTGGTAGCCTCCTCCTACAGCCAGCCATGGATCTTTCTAGAATGACTGCTTTGGTCATGTGAGCTGCTGGACGACCAGGTTGACTTCCAGGCCTGTAACATCCTGGAGGGCAGGTAAACCGATCAGATCTTCCCCCATAACCTAAAAAAAAGTACATTAAATATCAACCGACGGCATCAACCTGATTCAGTTCTGTATCGGTGCGGGGTGATGTCTGGGTGGCAAGTACTGCTTCTAGCTCAGTCTCAGCAGTGCGGAGCGCTGACCCTACTTGTGAAGCAGAAAGATTTGAGTACCAGTTCCCTGTTAGGCTCCTTGTGTCACCTCAGAGCTTACTGACTTGTGCTGATCTGCGCTGTATACAAATAGCTGACCCTGTTATAGTCAAACTAAGAGTCAATCAATACAGGAATAACTTATTCATTTCCGATTGATTAAGGTAGGAAAGCAAAGCAGCGCTGGGCGGCCGAGGGAAGTCGCAGCTTCACCTACGGCTCACAAATTCAGGCGAGCTGAGGGGCCCCTTTCATCTTTGTGGCGGCTGATTCTCCAGTCTTATTGAAACCTCCAGCTTCTTCTGTCTACGTGACCCCTCCAGGCTTGTTCAAACTTCAGTTAGCCGTACTCTTGCGATAACATAGGAACATAACAGTGCGGTTTAACGTTTCACAATGTCTTCCTCTACATACAAAGAGCTTGTTCTTCTCGCTCAACTGCCTTTGATCAACAAACTATCAGTAGTTACCCATTACAACCCCAAGTACTGTGGATTTAGGTAAAATCTGTGGGGAGGATTGTGCTTTCTGTCTCTTGGAGCTCTTAGGAGAGCTCACTGGCTTTGCAGCACCACTCTAATGGTGTTACCCTGGAATAAAGTGAAAAAATCAATGCCGAGTATTTCTACAGAAGGACCTCTTCTCTGTTGTTGTTGCTGTTGTGTTGTTGTAGGTACAATCACACACACACACAGAAAATTTTGAAATACCAATGGGATTCTGGTTTTGCGTGTTTTCTGCATTCTTAAATTCCTTGTGTGTGCCGCTGCTGTGTGTGTCCTGTATCCATGAACCGAGACTGATTTTCGGAAGTCATGTGTGTTAGGTTTTGTGTGTTGGAGGTGCTTCTGCTACCAAACCTTCTCTTGCTTCTCCTTGGGTTCAGCCATATGTAGATGTCGTTCAGGCTGCCTGCTATAAACATTACTCGTGGTTTCTCTGTCTGGGATACGAGGACATGAAGATGCTGCTGAGCAGCCCTCGTCCTGGTCAGCAGCTTTGCAATAAAATCCTTACTTTCAATAGCCACGCTTGTACTGTGGGCAAATTTTACTGGCCCAAGTGCCGCTGCGTTCCTCCAGCATTCAGAAAAAGCTCTGTTTGGGTTTTTTCTTGAAAACATGGGGAAAGCGATCTAGGAGAGTGCTAAGCCTAGTGTCTGTACTTAGCCAATCAACAGAAGCTCTCACTCTGAAGAACGTAGTTAGTGAACAGCTAGATAAATGTGTTGCACCCGAGAAGATTCAAGATGACTTTGTAAAATTAAAAACCGTCACAAAAATTTTTTGTAGCCTTTTTCAGTCATGAAGATGATGGTGATGAGGGAGATAGGATTTTAAAAATCAAAACAACTGAAAAAGCTGCTTTTGTCAGGGCTCTTGCCAAAGATCTGTACAGAAACTAAACAGCCATGAAAGAAGTGCTTTCCTGTGATCCTGCTAAAAACTTGGTCCTGTTACTCTGTAATGGTTGAGAAAGAAAATTAAATGTTAGGAATTACGGAGCAAGGAAAATATAAGCAAATAAATGTAAATGTAAAAATCTGTAGTGTGCTTGCACCTCAAGTAACTGCAGCTCTAGCCTCTTCATAACCTTTCCCCCATCAAAATGGATATAGGAGAACTGATAAAGGTGACACGGGTAATCCAAATGTGTCTGGTAAGTTAGGATTCCAGAGCAGACAAAACTGGGTAAGGAAGGTAAACGCCTGGGAAATCTTGAGGGATTTAAAGGGAAATATGTATTGGCTGTTCCAATGCAAGCGCCAGAACTCATCAAATGAAGGCAGCAAATGGCAGCTACCGAATAGGAGCTGATTTTTCACCCACGGGTTGTTGAACTGCGGAGTTCCTTGCCACAAGACAGTACAAATGCTTAAAGTGTGTGTTGCTTTAAGAGGAGTTAAAGTCTTTGAAGAAAAATCCATTGGGAACTATTAAATTTGTCAGAATCATGCCTGGCCCAGGAAGCTGCAAGTGCTTAGAAGCTGGGAGAGTTCTAGAGAGATTATCAATGGCTGCTTACCCTGTTGTTGAAGCATCGGCTTTTGGGTACTTGATGGAACCCGATACGGGGGTAGTTGCATCTTTGGGCTTCCCCAGCAGAGCAACAGCATCTCTTCTGTTGGCATCCTGCGTGCCTGGCCAGGAGAACACGGTGTTTCAGAAGAGCTGCGTTCACACACTCCTTCCTTGAGGTTTGAACATCTGTGCATTCTTTTGATGTCTTCAGAATTTTTTGGTGCTTTTGACACCTGTGACCTGTTCAGAAAAGGTCTGACTTGTAGACATCTCCCAAGGACAGAAAACCCTAAGAACGGATTTGGATCTTCAGTTGAAAGTTGTTGTCAACTGGACTTTGGTGAATTTTTAAATGTTTAATATATGAAAACAGGAACACATGGCCGTTTAAATACGAATTGGCATCAAAGGTCACAAATTTCCTCCAGCACAAAGGCCTCCAATTTGTTCTTCAGGAATAATAACTGACTGCATGAACCTTGTTATTACCTTCCCCTGATGGCTCAAATGGAGATGATGCACTGATTGCAACAGTAGTGCCTCTGGTACAGTCTTCAGAGGTATTGAAGGCTGTTCGGAAAAACTTGTGACCCCTCTGTCCTGGTTTGGGCTAAATCAGAACTAATTCTGTTTCAGTGCTTTTAAGTTTTCAGTTAAGTCTCCTCTAACTAACAGCATTTTCTGAAACAGCAGCCTGTTTTTCCAGACAGTGACTGTTCCTAGCAGTGATAAGGCCTGGTGTTTATAGTTCGTACCAAGGAATGGGATGCAGAGAGGCCCTTGCTTATACTTGTTCTTATGGCGACCAAGGTCACTGCTAAATCTTGTACTGCGTGTTGGGGTGCCAGGAGTGAAAAGGGTCGCACCTACAGGGAGGAGCGAACTGGACAGGTGACCCAAACCTGACCAACAGAGTATTCCATCCCATAGGTGTCATATTCAGGATAAAGCTGAGAGATCACGAGGGTCTCGTGCTCTTCGTCTCTTCCTCTCTTCGATGGCCAACATCTGAGGAGGACTGATCCGTGCATCCCTGAATCCAGTGCCTGAGTCCAGCTCCTGTATCCCATCCCTGTCTGCTGCCGAGTCCAGCCTGGGACTGCCCCAGTGCCAGCCCTGCGGTGTGGTGGTGACGTATTGTCATCAGGGTGGGGGGAGTTGGGTTCGGTGTTGGTTTTGTATATATTTGTACATATTGTATATATTTCATTTTTCCTTATTATTATCTTTTCTTTTATTATTATTGTTCCATTAAAGCTGTTCTAGTTTTCTTTTCCAAACTGTAAAGTCTCTCTCCCTTGTTCTCTCTCCTTTTCCCTTTTGGAAGGGGAGAGGGGTTAGTAGAGAGCATCTGTCATTCGTTCGTGGCCGGCCCAGCCTCAAACCGTGACACCCCTCACACTTCAAGATTTGCCTTTTCTTTGGTAAGAGAAATGGTAAGTGTTGCAGTCAAAAGTTTCTTAGCCCTCCAGTGACCACCAAGGTTTCCTGCTCTGCTGTAGAAGTACGGCTGAGCAATCTCTTCCGTTTGGGACAGGTAACTAATGTGTCTCTGCTTTGGTTCTCAAAGGCTGAGTCGCAGCTCGTGCCTTGCAGGACAGCTGTGTCTGCACTGCAGTTGATGCGTTTAGTTCCATCAGCAAAGCTCTCCATAGTACCCGCCTTTGTGACAGAAGCCGTTGTTCAAGATGCTGGAATTGGGGTGCAGATGAAGAGTTCCTCAAAGAAGAAAGGTCACTTCTCTGGGAGCTGCACGGTTCTTAACGGCGATGTCCCTGTGTGTTTCACAGCTGGGCTTCCTTCCCTGCAGTTGTGAAGTCCCACACAACATGGGTTCAGTTCTAGCGAAGGGAACCAGGGTTGTAGCCCTTAACATCTTTGGACATAAGATTGGAGTGGGCCTGCAGGACGTAGGTGTGATCTCCACAGCCCTGGTATTCATAGGACCGGTGTTCTTGTGACAGGAGGTAGATGCACACCCAGAAGTGGAATGTGTAACGCTTAAAATGTTTCTAAAGAACTCGTGTTCTTGTAAGGTCAGTATTCTTTTCTGCCTGAGCTGCAGGAGGAAGATAAGGAAATGTTGACACTGAGGAGCTCCTCTCAAAAATGTCATGCCCTAAGTGTGAGCTTGCTTTCCGTCTGGGCTATCCAGAACTCACTTTACAAGTAAAGCCTTGAGTTAGAAATCCTTCAGGGCAGAAATAACTTTTTTTTTTTTTATGTTGTGCACTCATGTGCATGCAGGTAGCTTTCAAGTAACATTGGGCATTGCTTAACCAATATATTTGCTATGGAAAATATATTGCCATGGACACCATTTCAATGAAAATGAAGGAAGCGTTATCTTGGATGTGCAAGAGCAGGAAAACCTGGGGGGAGTGTTATTTGGAGATCGTGTGGAAGACTGGTAAATACACAATCTTGTACAATCGGTGACAGTCTTTATGAATTCTTATTTTTCTAGAGAGCTCAAATTGGAAGAGGGATAGCTTGGTCTGGTCTTGACTGTTCTGTAACTTGCCTAAATCTGTTCTCTTTTAATGTCTTTAGATGAAGAGAACCGATTTGCAGCTGAGCTGGATGAATTTGGGTCAGATACAATGAGTGAAATCAATGTTGTTGGGCGAATTATCTTAAATGTTTGGAGAACGATGAGAAATGAGGTAAAGTTTTAAAAGGTTAATGTATTTGACTTACTGGGGGTTTTTAAATTATTGTAGATTTTTTTTGAACATTTCATGTAACTTGTGTAACTGCCTGTTCTCTGTTTGTACACCTTTTCAAATAGAGCATTCTACCGCTGGGTGAGACTGGGTTTTGCGTGTCACTGGGATGTAAAATACTGAAGCCCTTACCTTTCAGTCATGTTACGTGATGATGTTCCTTTTCACTCCTTTCTGGGTTTTGAGAACAATTTACCCGATTTCACAACTTGTCAAGTGTGGTGCTTTTACGAAATTAACTACTTGAACTTCCTTTAAGCTGTCAGACTTACTCATTGCTTTGCTGTTTAAGACCTTACATTTAATACTCAGATGGTTCAGTCCTTAGAAGTCCTGTTCTGACCAAATTCAGACCCGACCTTTGTGATTTACTTAATTCAGCGTATTCTTTTCAACTGATGAGGGATATTCTTTCCTGACTTGTAAATAGTTCAGGACTTATAAGTGTGTATGTTTACCTTTTTTAGCAAAGAATCCTAATACAAAGTTAATAAATTGAGTTGTCACAGTTTTTAAAAAGTAGGGATTTCTCTGACGATGAAAGACATGACGCAGGTTAACGCAGCCTCTGTGTTTTTCTAGGTGCATCTAATGAATTACCCTTTTGAAAACGTGGGCTTTCATGTTCTTCATCACCGTTTTCCTTTATTTACTCTCCGAGTGCTGTCTGGTTGGTTTGATAATAAGGCAGATGTCTACGGGTGGATCTCTTGCTCCAGTTTGTTTGTTCTTTTTAAGGCCAGATCCTTAACATGGGAATAGGTATAAGCTAAAGTCAGCGTAAGGAGAAATAATCAGTTTAGGTCAGGTACTGGAACAGTCTGTATGCAGCAACATGAGCTTATTTACTCTGCTGTTGTGCTGTGCTCTGTTGTGTACTTGTACCCTCAATATTTCATCTCTCTGTATGTTTCTGTTTAAAGTACACAAAACCAAAGCAAATCCTCAGTCCCAGTTCCACCGTATCTGAATAGATGGACCATGTTGAAGTTCTGGAAGGGTTTTATTTTGTATGTACTATTCCTCAGAAAGACTTTTAATGAACTGCCAGGTTTCTGTTTTACTTCACGGTGCATGCCAACAAAGCTAGGCTCCAAAGGAGAACAAAACAGTGTGCGAGATGTTAAGGCAGTAACTACAGCGGCTTAAAAACAGCCTTTATACGACACGTATCACACTGGGCTTCACTCTTCACTGGAGCGATTTGGTGTTGTGTGGTGTGAACAGCTCATAAAGCTGAGTGCTGATCTGAGCGTCATTCATGACATACAGATGATTTCTGTTCAAGTTAAATACTTTGCAACTAGGTGGAAACTTGGTTTAGTGCTGAAATTATAAATTTAAGTGCAGCCGAGATAGGTGTTGTTAATACAGAAGGTGTTATATTAACAGTTGTTTGGATTGTTAATATTGAAGGGGTTTGTTCCACCAAAGTCCACTCAGTTAAAAACCCTGTAAACAGGGGAAGAGCAACTGGAGTTTCCGTTTCAGTAGTCCTTTGGGGGAGTGGGGAAAACAGTACAAAGTGTGTCATTGAGATAGGCCTTAACAGCAGTTTGCTGTAGCACAGTCTGTGTCTCTCTTTAGAATACATAAGTGTTTATTTGTGTGTGCCATGTTTTTGAAAGAGCCGTGTGAGAATGTCCTGGGGGGAATTTTGTTTGCTGGTTTGTAACAAGCTGTCATAAAAACTCGTTGTTACTAGTAGAAAGAGCAACACTGTCCTGATGGTTTATAACGAGGCGTTGCCTTTCACACATGGAAAACTCGATCATTCTGTTGGCTGGGTCTGTGGGAATCTCCAGTTGTCAGACAAACTGGATTGGATTGAGGGAACGCGTGAGATGGCGAGACTTTTTGGCATTCAGTTCTTACACGTATGAACAAGGGGCTCCCAGGTAAGGTCTGGTTTTCCTTACACTTCACAAAAGCAAAACAGTCTGTATACAATCATTCTCCAGTATCTTTTCAGTTAGTGTGTGTATTTTCATAAGGTCACAGAAAACTGTTTTGCATGACATGAAATGTAAAGGAAGGGCATTCAAAAGCGGTACTAATGGACTGAATGGTTAGTCTCGGAGGTTAAAAATAGCTGTTTATTTTTAACAATGAGTGCCCCGGAGGTAATCACGCCAGTGAGTCTCTTCTACTGACTGAGTCTGAGAATGAATGCTTTTTAAAACAATAACCAGTAAATTTAGAACGCCTTAGAAAGATGGGATGGTTTTCTTCCAGGGCAGGCAAAGCTGCATCGAGTGTGTTCTGAGTGACACGTGCTGTGAAGCAGACCTCTGGGTGAGGTCTGATGGTAAGACAAGGAGGGCTCTGGCTTTATTAAGGACATGTGTCATGCAAGTCGTGTGTGGTTCTGTTATTTCGATACCAGCATCAGAGGGAGCGGGAGCAGGACAGAGGGATACTTACACTGCTCTTCCTTTGAGACCCCAGCAGTTTCCAGCAATACCAAGGGCTTTCCTTGCCCAGATTCCGAGGGACTGGACCAACTAGACTGTTTTCATGGCTTCTCATGAGCCCTGAACAGCACCTGAAACGAGAGACAACTACTCTCACTCATGTAGTCTGCGCTGCTGTTGTCTTCTTTCCTGCCCTCCTTCTTCTTTCCTGCCCTCCTTCTGCTTTCTGTCTTAACAGACTGTAGCTGAGCTGACAAGGACTGATTATTTTGCCAACTTCTGTGGACAAAAAGACAACTTGGAAACTGCTGTCCTGAGCAGACCAGCACTGTCCTGAGCCAGCCCGAAACGGGAGTGTCTGAAGCTGCCGGTCCTTAACACTCCAACCCAACTCAAGAGCGTTGCCATCTTTTCCCTTGGACTGCAGTTGCCTGGGTCACCTCGTGCCCCAGTGCAGGTTCTTGTTGGTCTTGCTGGTGCTGGCCCTGTGTTTTGGGCGGGGGGCGGCCCTGGCCGCAGAACCCCGGTGGTGTTCAGTTGGTGTTTGCCAGTTCAGCTCCCTGACCCGGTTCACCACGTTCCCCAAAAAGTGCCGCTGTTGGAGCGAGGGAGGAGAAACGCAGAGCTAGGGCCAGGGAGGGGGGGCTGGCGTGCTGCCGACGTAGTGGTGCTTGAGCGGTCACGGCTGCAGCCCGCAGAGCCTGTGCTGCCTGTCATTTTCTCAGATGGCCGTGCATGGGGGTGAGCACAGAAACAGGCTGCATGTCCTGTCCTGACTGCTCTTTGCTCTTTCCTTCTGTGCACTCAGGTTTTGTTCCCACTGAAACTTTCCAGATCAAAAAATAGCAGTTGCAGCAATTCCCAGTCACCTCAAATAATCTTTTTTCTCTCAGAAAAATGGCCACGCTGGAGTTTGGGTCAGCCTGTCCTGCCCCCCCCCCCCGCCTGGGGGCCTTGCGGGGAAAAAATCAGCTTGTCCCGTGCTTTTTTTTTCTCTTTCTCTTTTTCTCTTTCTCTTTCTCTCTCTTTCTCTCTTTCTCTCTTTCTCTCTTTCTCTCTTTCTCTCTTTCTCTCTTTCTCTCTTTCTCTCTTTCTCTCTTTCTCTCTTTCTCTCTTTCTCTCTTTCTCTCTTTCTCTCTTTCTCTCTTTCTCTCTTTCTCTC